>NW_010973187.1:17874339-17939655 GCF_000737465.1 Haliaeetus leucocephalus | reverse complement strand
GTAGGATGAACCACCCCCCCCCCCCCCCCCCCCAATAAAACAAAAAAAGCATAAGAAATCAAATTACCAATTCCTACCTCAAAATAACTGTTGTAACAACTTGCTGCTTAACCAGGTGTCTGTACACACATGCCAACATCCAAACATGTACATGCACACAGATACTCAAACTCCTATCCCCTGCAGGTCTCTTTCTGCTCCAGTCTTCTGGTCAAACACACTTCAGCCATCATCAGTTTCATCTTTCCTCATCTACATCAATATTCTTCCCTGTTTCCATGATCCTTACAGGATCATTACAGGCTTTTGTACCTTTTCTCTAGTTTCCTCCTCAAAGTCAATCCTTTCATTCCCACTCCGTTGTCGTAGAAGATCTCAAGACTTTTGACAAAGTAAAAAGCCAAATTTTATTGCAATTATTCTCATCCCTCTCCAAAACGACCTCCTTTTTCCTCCCTATCCACTGGTACATGACCTGGCAGAGTTGGCAGGACCAGAGCAGTATGTGATGCTGCAGATCAGCACTGAACCCTGCCTGCCCTCCAGTTTACCTGATCATTGCATGAAATTAATATGGTTGTCACAGGAAGAATAAGGTGCATCGGTACATCAAGGGAACACTGTAAAAATCAGACTTTCAGGTCTTGTTGGAAAATCTTCTTTACTTTTTTGTGGGAAAATCAGTAGAATTTACAAATGATCTATCCATCCACACAGATATATTAGGAAACTACTATTCACCCCCAAATAAGTCTCTTTGCTGAGCATATAACCACCTGAGGATACATGGTAGTTTGCAATAATCTTATAAATCCTTATCATTATTCATCTCCTGGTGCCATGAAACTACATAAGAAAAATGACCATTAAAAAAATCTCAGTGAGAACTTTATTTGGAAGAACATGGATCATTTCAAAGTATGACCTGTCAATCCAAGGGTGCAACGGATGAAAACTGGATCAAAATTACAGAGCAAAACTGCTCAGTGGGCAAAGGAAATAATGCCAAAAACTGGGAGAAGGTTGCAGCTGTGCAGTAGTAGAAGTTAGCAGAAAAGCTGGTAGTAAACAATTTTTCCCTTGTTATGTCTGCAGTCCTCAATAAAGGAATAAATTTATTGACTGGGATCAAACTGAAATTCAGGTATTTCTGTTGTTTTTTCCCTCTCCTTACCAAAATGATATTAAAACAAACAATAAGCATGGTTCAAGTGATCTGCAAAGAAAAAAATAATTTCATTTTAGTCTCCTGCAAGGAAGGGAAAGAAATGAACAGCTATGCTATATATTAGAGAGGAGAAAGACAGCACCCCTTTAACTAATAGTTTGCAAGGTAAAATATGCATCCAAGATGCAGGAAAATGCCTTTAGAGTGTGGTTGTTCTCCAAAGTGGTGAAAACCCACAAAAACATACACTCTTCCTTTCCAATCTGACTAACAGACTCCTTCAACTAGACCAACTTTGCTTTGTCCAGGATTTTCTCTTTCCAGAATACAATGAAGATGATCTTCACTGCTTCCCAAGGAGAGCAGAAAAAGGTAGTTTCTGCAGAGGCAAAAAATCCCTTTTCACCCAAAGACTAGAGCTGATGATTTGCATGCTGGAAGTGGAATGAAAGAGTATTGCAAACTGGACAGGGTTTCTGCTCTTGATTTGTCAAAGTTAGCTCTTTTCCATATTCGGGACTCCCAAGGGACACATGCAGCAGCAGCAAAGCAAACGCTGAGCCCACGCAGGCCTGAAATCCATCTAATTAGTTCACATTTTCAGCCTGCTAATGGTGCTCTCCAAGCTGAATCACAAGCTGGCTTTCCCAGCAACGAGGCTTTCCGAGGCAACTGCTCTCTGCTCTTACTGTCCTTGGTTGGGAGAAACACTGGACAGCCCATTTAAAGAAGTGACAAACTGTTCCTGGACAAATTTGTCCTGGTTACCTAAGTTGAGTTCAGACAGAAGACAAATTAGTTCATATTTATCTGTTCTCGCTGCTTGTCAGACCATCATTCCCACTCTCCCTAGCTGGAGAGGGTTACCCTGTCCTCCATATAATCAAACCAAACGAAGAGTCATGGGTAGACTGTACCCCATCGGGATAAAGAGAAATGTGAAAATAATCGATCATAGAATTATGGGGCTTGCCCAGGAAAATGTGAAGCATCAGCAGGTCTAAGAAGAATGCGTCCAGCTGCCTTTGCTTCAGAAATACTTATGCAATGACTTGGGTTTGTTGTCTTGGAGCTGGACACTCAGCAGCAACGTCTACCCAGCCCTTTTCTCCTTGCTACAAACACACACTTACAGGCACAGAGAGACACAAACACGGACATGCAGTTGTGGATAAAATTCAGTGGGTGAAATGCCAATGTCTACATGTAAGCAAGCTGTCTAGGCTCCCTTCTTGGACAGCAGAAGACACAGCTACTTCTGGGGAAGGATTAGTCTAATCCTCGTATAGACACCTAAGTGAGATGGGTCACAATAAAAATAACTGTCTCTCTCCATCGACTATCAGCGGAGTCTCAGGTAACAAGTCGGGTGGAGATGTCTCCATGGTAGACATAGGTTAGTTGAGTATTGCTTGTTACGTCTCAGTTTCCCGGGAGCTCTTTCCATGCAAGCACAGGACATCAGAAGAACCCCAAAGCCTGAGATTTGCTGAGCGCTGCCAAAATTCCACAGGTGAGTTTTACTCAGGGATTTGAAGGACCGCGACTGTTTTAGCTCTATTTCCATTCTACCTACGGAGCCTGGGGATCCAGTTAAAGAGGCGAAGCCATTAAAATTACAGGCATTTTAATTCTGTTCTAAGCAATTATATAAGCTCTATCTGCTTGTAGAGAAAGCCTCCCTGTGTCAGAGCTAATATTAATTTTAAATCTCCAACCTTTTCAAATTAATGTGAAACTGTAAGTTTCCACATTCTTTGATTAAACATTCTGCTGTGTAATGACTACTTTATTATTTCCCCCCTCCAAATTACTGATTGTTGTCTTACATTACAGCCTCATCGGTACTTATTAAATTAACAAGACTGTGAAACACTTAATGAATCAAAACTCATCAAGTGTTTCCAAAGTTAATAACTAATCTAAAGATTTTTTTTTTACACTATATCTGCATGTGAAATTTATACATTCCCCACACAATCGCTGAAGTTCAGATGGTCCTAATCTCATGAAAGATTTATTACCGCATAGCTCAGTGATTTATTCAACGTTTGCTGAAGCAACACGTAGCATGTGTGGGGAAGGGAGGAGTGTCTTTATTTATTATTTAATTTCTAAGGCTTATTCCAAGTTCTTAGGACCCCTCTGTGTGTGGAAACTGGGGTGCACAAAGGATGGCCTAAATCCAGAGAAAAGTGACTGTACAAGGACAGGGACAAAATAACGGAAAAATGACTACTCCATGTTCCAAAACATAAGATCAAAAGCAAAAGAGTTTTTTCAGGATTATGAAAAAGCAGACAAGCCTTCCCATCAGATATTAGGAGGAAAATTAATAGATATAGGGAGGATATGCACTGTAGATTGTCGGGAAGGGTATGGAGGTACAGCATGTAACCCAGCAAGAACCAGTACGACAGCATCCTTATCCCCAGTAAATCCATCCCTGGACAGGCAGTACCATGCTTTACAACAGCCGTACCCTAATCCAAAAGGCCCCAAGCACGCCTGAAAGCAACCGTTGTGCCCAAAAAAACACCAGCACAATGACGGTGATATAGAGACAAATGCCTTTGGGGGTCCGTGAGGTAGGGAGGGTGAAGACCTGTGCAGGTGCACGAGCACCCACCAGCCCACGGGTCCCCACGTCCTTGTGACACAAGCACAGTGATGACTCCCGAGCTCGGAAAATGCAATTACGTCCTCCCCGCGTGAACGGCTGCATGTAGGTGGACCTCTGGCCAATGCTGATGAAGCAGAAGAAGGGTACGCATGTGCACCCCACCACCATGGTGCATGGCGTGGAGGGGTGGTCACTGGGACAGCCAAGGAGATAAGAGACTGATAAGATAAGACCCTCTGTGGTTGAGGGATAACCAAAACTAAATCATTTCCAAGGTCTCTGCTGCAGCATGTGATCGACACTGCCCGTTGCGACACCTTGGCAACCATGAAGTCTTTTGAGAGCAATCCACAGAGCAGAACCTGCTCCAGGTGAATAGCTTGGTGAAGGGAAAGCAGAGGTTTTCCTGTGTATTTCGTAACTCCGGTAGAGATGTCTCACGGTGAGCAGAGCACAGGGAAATGCCCTCCCTGCTCACCTGCACCCCCCCGCGACAGAGCCAGCACCACTGCACAAGCCTGGGAGAGGGGCTGGCTCTTAGTTGGGCAGAGGATGGGAGTTACCAAAAGGTGAGAGGGCAGAGGCAGCGAAAAAAAGGCAAGGGGAAGAGCCAGAGAGCTGGCAGGATGACCATGGCAGCACCGTCTCAAGCCCCAGCTTCCAGCATCACAGCAGACCCAGGTGCTCAGCTGCCCATATGGAGTCTTGTGCAACTCGAACAGGATTTATGCTCCGTCCATATAAATTGCATCTCTCTGCCAAGAGTGTGATAAATGTACCCTACAAAGCTCCCTCAGGCCCCACTACCCTTTCCCCCCTGCCCTGCACCATCTCTGTTCTCAGCTACCTCGGGGCAGCTGGATTTGTGATTACCCACTCCAACACCCCATCAATCTTGGGCTCCCTTTTACACGTGTAGGAAGAGATATCTTTCTGTAATGACACTGCTGTAAAACACGGAGCCTGAAGTACAGCCTTGTTCAGAAAGAGCTCACAAGCAGCTAGCAGGGCTGTGATGAGAGACCAATGACCAAGCCGAGAGAAGAAATGCAACCCAGCCATATGGGGCTGGATGACAAAACCCGTCAGGCGTATACGGGAAAGGAAAAATTCATCCGCAATTTATGCCACAGCAGCTGAGACCCCAGAGTGGCCTTTTAACTGGATTTTACACCAATTCTCTATGATGCATTGTGAGGAGAGAGACAGGCGCAGAAGGGCCTTGGCTCAGCCCCGGGGGCAATTGTGGAGGAAAATGCAATTACATCTGGCTGCTGAACTTGCCCTTGCCTTCCCCTGGCTGTATACGCTGTGCTCTCGCCTGGGAAAACTCACATGCAAAAGAAAGAAATTGGAATAAATGGCGCTGCCATTGCCATCAGTGACCCTATGCCCCTGCTCCCCATTCCCTGCAAAAATTTTCACGCCATCCCAAGCACAGTGTGATTGCAGTCAGGGGGCACAGACCTTGGCCCAACCCTCACCGCCCACCGCACCTTTCCTCATCTCACAGAAGACTCTTGTCCCACCCTTTGGTGGACCCCAGAGACATTCAAGACCGGTTTCTCCATAGACTGCACTGGATTTCCAACCTTCCACTTCTACTTCTCCTCTACAACCTGTCTGCTCTCTGCTGCAATGTGCTCCCAGGCTCGGAGAGGGGCTGCAGGAGGTGATCCCACACCCAGGTGTTCATCAAGGTGTGGGGGGACGAACATCATCTGGCCAGAGTGTCGTAAGAGCCCCCAACGATGAAGGACAACACAGAACAGGGGGAAGATGAATCCCTCATGACAATTCACCCGGCCAGGCTTCCTCCCGTAAGAGAAAGGATCTACCTTAGGAGGTGACTGGGACTAAGCTCATCCATCCCCAGGAGCTCGCCATGTCTGCAGCACACACTCCCCTTAGTTGGCCATGAAAACTCCCCCTGCCTCTTTTCCCTCTTCATCACAATGGTAATTGTGTTATTTTCCTCACAGCAGAGATGAGTTAATTAATTCATGCATGTGACATGAATTAATATTATCACCTTCCCTAGTCCAGTTACACCTTCCCATCCAGAGCTTTCACTTGTCTTCAGACACCAAGATCTGGACTGAAACAGGGACAAACTGGAGTTAAGCTACATCTCAATCATTTATTTCTATCTGCTTACAGATTTCTAAACAAGAGTGAAGTCCTCACGTGTCTGGTCCTGTATAGTTTTATCAAACCATGCCATTTGGTGATTTTCTTAAGGTCATAAAGGAAGTGTCTTGTCTGCTTTTCTGGCACAGTGTCCCACTGCTGGTGGGATGTAAAACCAGATGTCCTGACCCCCACGGTTGTCTCTCACCCCAGAGATTAGACCCCTTCAAACCTAAAGCTATCATAGTGAGGGATGAGGAGGAATTTGGATGTGGAGCCCGCCAAAGAGGCAATTCCAAGCCAGAGACCACACGGAGCCCTCCAAAATACCCCAACCTGCCAGCAGTGTCAAGTAGTCCATAAATTATCCCTGAAGCCTTCTGGTTTTAATCAGTCCCACTCCCTGATTACTCTTAGAACGTGACTCCAGGCCCCAACACGGAGTATTTATCTTGCATTAATTAGATTAGAAAAGCAGGGGTATTCAATACACTGACTAATCAAGTCAAGGGATCAATACGGCATGTGGCAGAGCCTTACATTGTCCTCACTCTGCAAGATGACAAGTAATGAATTAGTTCTGGAAGGTGCCCAAAATAACACTTTGTGACCTAACAGAGGGGAAGCATGAACTTTCATCCATTTCCCCACTGGAGAAGAAAGAGATGGTGCCAGCATGCATATACCAGTATGTATACACCACTCCTGCAAGGCAGAACTGGGGAGGATGAGTAATAAAACACAACTCCAGGTCACTGGCCGATATGGAAGGGTATATTGGACTTCAGGAGCATTAATAGCAGCAGACCAAGGTGCAATGTCATTGCACCCTGCTGAACCTGCTCCTGCCGTTTCAGCTCACTGTCCCACACATGTTACTACTGTGAACAAGCCTCCTTGGAGGTGACTGCGTTTTAACCTGTCTGCAATCTCAGTGGCATGCATTGTGGTCACACTTCGGCAAAAGGCACAAGGTCAGTTTGGATGGCTTATAAATAACATCTTCAGACAGAGTTACCTAAACCTTGATGCAGCAAGTCCATGTCTTGTTGCCAGTGGGGATTTCCTATGATCTTTGGTGCTCTGTGGTTTGGTTATTGGGCCATGACACTACTGAGTTATTTTATGAGTAGTGAAGAAAAAAAAAAAAAAGAAGAAAAGAAAAAAAGGCTTAGCAGCAGCCATCAGTAGATGATGAAAATGCAGGCTGCTCTGTTTCAGGCAATGATGACTTACCCATGGAGGAATGGGCTTACTGATCATTTCGGGTCATTGTTTATTATGTTACAGGGCTGAAGGGGGGAGGAAGTCCTAGCCTGAAAGACAGAAACACAGAGAAAGGTGACCCTGAGTTCACATCAGCATTAAACTGGGGGTGAGAGTCTGTCTGGTGAAGCCCTGTGGGCTACTCAGGACTCATAAGAACAGTCTGCAGAGCTCTTTCCAACCACAAGCTATCCTCTGACCAGGATGAGTAGAGAGGAGCCCCTGAGTTACAAACACAGCTTTACTGTGAAAGACCGTCCAAGCAACCTTTTAACCTCCTTCTCTCCTCTTCTCCCCTCCAGAGCTTTCCTCATTGTTAGAAAATAAGTTGTTACAAAGCCACCTACTGTTGCTAAACCAGTAGCTGCTCTCTTGTTATAATGCCTCTGATAATCTAGATCATATTACATTGTCCTCTTAGGTAGAGGGATGGTCCTTCTTTATTTACGGCAGCAATCACCTGAGGATGGAGAGCATTCATCTGATGTTGTCTTGTGTTTCTGCACGTGCTCTCTACTTGCGGGTTTCACCGGCTCTTGTAATTAGTCCAACACAACTTCCTAACCCAGACCACCCATTTTACCAACCAAGCCAATGCCCCTAACCTAACCAAGAGATTACCCTTAGAAGGGAAATGCATGTGAGGGTGAAGACTCTGCCACCTCCCTTGGTAAGATGGGGAGACAGTTTGTTCCCCACACCAGTAATCGTGCACTCGCTGTCTGGAGGGATGTGGAATTTCTGAGTAGTTAGGGTCTTTGTAAAGTAATCAGTTCAATTCCTCCTGTTCCAAGCATTTGTCTTACGTGAATCCTGAACAAACGGGCTCCATTAAGGGAAGGCACAAGAGCAAGACAAGCAGTATGACAAGCCACCTCTGTCTTCCCAGCAGCCGTCTCCTCCGTCCCCCAGGCTGGAGCTCCATCCCCAGACCCGCAGCCCTCGTCCCGCAGAGCGGAGGTGCTCCCTTCTCCCGCTCATCTGTCACACGCCAAAGTTGTGCAGCGCTTCTGCAGATTGGGCTCCTGCTCCAGTTCATTTTCTCTCTCCCTGTGCAGCCTGAAGCGGTTGGAGCCTGCACTGAGATGTAATGATCTCCTGATTTTGTTCTTGTGAGTCAGCCTCTGCTCAGTACAAACCTCTGAGCTAATCCCAGCATGAACAGCTGTTTCTGGCAAAATGAGGGACAACAGGCAGACAAAGCTGCTCTGGGTGTTTGTTTCCTTCTTCTTCAGGAACTAAATCTTCCCAGTTAAAGTTCTTGAGGATGTCTATTAAGTTTATTGAGCTTGCAGGAGGTCTCAACTACAGCTCACTGTTTCGTGCTCAGCTGTTTAGATCAATGCAGCAAACATTTAACAATTTAACAACCTGGTGGGAGGGGAGAGGCGAGGAATGTGGTTGCAATTAGAAGGGCGGGTTTTTTTCAGGAGTTATCATTAAACAGCAAATGCTCTGCAACTGGAAACATGCTGAATGTCGGAAAAGCAATTGCAATAGGTACGGTCATTCCAGGCTCTGTCCCTGCTTGTCTTTAGGAGGGAGGTGGAGGTGGTAGGTGCAGTTATTGCAGTCCCAAGAGCTGGTTTCCCAACTTTGGCTGAGGTGTGAAGCTCAGGTCCCATCTGATTACTACCTCTTCTCTCCCGTGGTACCTGGGAGATGAGATGACCGCTGTGCCCATCACACTCTGAATGCGGTTCACTGAAGCCCTACACCCCTCATCTGACCGTGGGTGGTGGGCGAGACATGAGCCCCAACGTCTCACAGCACTCCTTCCGAGCATGGTTTCCTTGCTAAACAAAGACATGAGCCTGCTTCCATTGGCTTCCATGAGAACAGCTTATCAGAAAAAGCTAGATTACCATGATTTGGTGTGCCCAGGGATTTACAGGCATTGAGAAAGAAGGTGCTCTTACTGGAGCTCTTTCACAAACACCGTTTCCTTTTACTAACTGTGTGGATCACTTTAGTATACAGGGCTACAGATGAGATGAAAACCCAACAGCTGACACGTTCTTTACAGCCTGCCTAATGCCAAGACTTCTCCTGGTCTGTTCTTAGCCTACAGCCTTGGGGAGGAGACACTGAAGAGGTGAGTGATGTGCCCAAAATCCCCAGCAAGTGCACGCCTAAGGCAGAAATCTCTGGTGCCTCGGTCCCCTCTCCTGTCTACTCTTCCCTGTCAAATTCCCTGAAAAGCAGAAGAAATGCAGACTTTGAGATGAAAGGGATGACGAGGACCATGCACTTGCCAGGGTCACTTCATGGTGTAGCCTTCTAACTCACTCTGTTGTTACTTCATCTTTCCTTCCTGGGAGCAGCTGATTTATCTTTATTATCCTCCTCTGTTGTCACTGTCATTAAATTTTGTTGAGCCAAGAGACTCCACTGTGTGCTTTAGTAATTCGATCAGAAAGGAGGGGAAGCAGAGCTGAGGTAATAGGCAGCGTGAAAGAGGTCAGGAGAAGCAGTCATGGCACATTAAGGGAAATACAGATCCGGGCTCACTTGGAAATGGTAATCACATAGAGCGTGCCTGAGCAACTGGCAGCAATAATCTAGAGCAACAGTGACCCAGAACCCAGTTTGCTCCCCTCTTTTTTCATTTCCCCTAGCTTAGTCTCATCTCCCTAAGACCTGATCTTGCAGGGATGTCACATACCAGGCTTGTTTCTGAGGTTTTGGCCTGTCTTTACCAACTCAAACCAGCTGCCGGAATTAGCAAGGGAAGAGCTCAGGCATTGCTCTTCCCAACTCACTGTTTTACATGAGCCTCTGCATGAATTTGTGGGTTGTTTCATTTAAGCATCAGCCATTGAACAAGCCCAGTGGCAAAGTAATCATTTGTCTGTACTATTTTATTTATATGGCAAGAGTCCCCTGCTGAGAGAAGAATCCCACTGTGTTGTGCCCTGCTGCAGACAAGTAGTAAAAGACATTTTGGTCCAAGTCTACATGGATAAGAGCAGCAGAAAATGCAGGGAGAAAGGAGCTTCAAGGCACTGGAGATGAAATGCATTGATCTCCTGGAGATCAGAGTAACAAAGAGAAAAAATAGAAATTATTTACCTTGGGGGTCAGCAGCAAAGACCTGCTTCTTAAAGGCTAGGCCAGCACCCTGGTTGCTAATGCATTTATACTTGCACTACATCTCCTGCCCCTGTGTGTAAATCAGGCACCTGTGACTCATCCCACTGAGGACCGTGGGACCATGTCCGTGACCAAGTCCCACCATCAGGCAGGAACTTCACCAGGATGCAAACACCCGTATTGCAACAGCCTTATCAGCACTGACGTGAGTAGGGCTTCACGAAGACAGCAAAAAGCCACCCTTAGCTATGGCCACGTGGATCAGAGCCTTACAGATTAAACCACGTAACACAGAGCAAGATGTTAGCACATAGGTAACCTTAGCTCCTCAACAGTTACAAAGAGCTGGGAAGATAACCCTGAATGTCACTTTTTTGGTACTTCTAAGACATACCCTCAGGAGAGATACACATATTCATTCTTTTTTTCCTTTCCTTTGTTTTTTTTCCTAGTGCCTTATTATGCTGTGTAGTGTAATGCCAGTTGTGCTGGTTTGGTCTGGGGTAGTTAGTTTTCTTCATAGTAGCTGGTATGGGGGTGTGTTTTGGATATTTGCTGGAAACAGTTTTGATAAGAGAGGGATGTTTTCGTTACTGCTGAGCAGGGCTTACCCAGAGCCAAGGGCTTTTCTGCTTCTCACCCCACCAGCGAGGAGGCTGGGGGGGCACAAGGAGTTGGGAGGGGACACAGCCGGGACAGCTGATCCCAATTGACCCAAGGGATATCCCAGACCATGGGACGTCATGCTCAGCATATAAAGCTGGGGGAAGAAGGAGGAGGAAGGGGGGATGTTGGGAGTGATGGCATTTGTCTTCCCAAGTCACTGTTAGGCGTGCTGGAGCCCTGCTGTCCTGGAGATGGCTGAACACCTGCCTGTCAGTGGGAAGTAAGGAATGGATTCCTCGGTTTGCTTTGCTTGTGCACGCGGCTTTTGCTTTACCTATTAAACTGTCGTTATCTCAACCCATGAGTTTTTTCACTTTTACCCTTCCAATTCTCTTCCCCATCCCACCGTGGGGGGAGTGAGCGAGCGGCTGTGTGGGGCTGAGCTGTCGGCTGGGGTTAAACCACGACACCCGTACAGTTATGTGTCTTGTGCTTAGAGACATACATTTAGATACAGCACCCGCCACCCCATACACTCACCTGCATGTGCACAGTGAGCAAAACTATGATGTGTTAATTATACGAACGCACAAAACCATATTATTACGGCCAACTACATAAAACCAACACGTGTTTACACTGTATGCATATGAATATACAAAGAGGACAGAGTTCATCTGGCATATTTTAAATGCCCTTTTAGGATGAAAAGAAAAGCTCCCCAGGAACTCTACTGACCACCAGTGACCAGTCCTATTCTGAAGAGACGTGTCATGAATCCATCATTTGTGTTTCATTATAAAGGGAGCCTGCACATTTAAACCAAAGGGTGAGATCTCATTTTTACACACGTGCAGAAAGCATGTACACATAGAAAGAAATGGAGTCTCTTTTATCCTGTTTCTTGACTTCACATACACATGCTCTCACATATATGCGTATATACACAGAAAGACTTCATGGATTCCCTGAAAAAAATACAGAAATAATAAAAAACAATATAAAGAAGATGTCCAGGATCTCACATTCTGACTCAGCTAGCTAAGGTCCGGCATGCAGCATAGTAAACAGCAATTTCATGGGAATAAATTATTTATTAGTTTTTTGAGGTTTTTTTCCTTGAAGCTCATAAAGGCAACAATGAAAAATTACTCCAGAATTTATTCATTCTGCATGCTGGGAGAAACATTGTGTGTCTGTGTATATATGCAGATATAAAGCAGACCATGCTGTGTTCTTATATTTTTACGAACAGACTGCAGGTTTATACGCACCGCAGAAATAAGCAGAACACTGTAAAAATTAAAGGAGCGGTACAGAAATCCAGTATCTTTGTGGGCACATAAAAAGACAGAGGTATAGTTTGCTTTGGATACTATAAATGGCTGTTCACTTTCTGCTTAACTAGGCTGAAGCTGATCTTTGCCAGATGATCACTTCTATACCTTCAGGCACTGAGATACTTGGGCCACTGCCCTGGACTGCCACAGAAAATGCATATATGTTGTGTTAGGGCTGTCCTGCAAGGTCTCTATGCACTCAGCTTCTGTGAAGAACCCTAGATGCTCTTAATTTTTTACTGCAGTTTCCTGTCCAGCCACAATCTTAATCCTGCCCAAAGGCTTCCAGTGGTCCTATGCTAACTGGTAGCAACACCATGCTGGATATGCCAAAATCTCCACTGCTTTGAAGTTATTTTGCTTTTTTTACTGCTCTCTTGCAGTTCTTTGTTATTGCATTCATAGGCTATGCCCAGCCTTTCCGTTGTACCTCTACCAAGGCTTGACAGCACCCTTGAGGTTTCAGTCATGATGATACCTGTAGACAGATTATCTGCATTTCCTTTCTCTTCAGCCAATAATCGAACTTGAAGTCCATCCTCCACTGTTTCTAAATCCTTAGCACTTGATCTGGGGCTCTGTATAAAGTTTATCTTAATGCTATGTAGAAGATACAACTCCAGGGTTCAAGAGATCATCCTCCAACTTCTATGGATCAGCAGCGATTCTCTTGTAACACAGTCATTTCTTTGCAAACCCTTTCCTAATATCAGACATTTTTCTGGCTGCCCTGAAATTCAGCATAAAAATAGTCACTGGGCTTTTAGATATATTACACCATGCATTTTCTACCATAATAACACAGACATATCTATGGTGGAGAGCACAGACCTGTCCCAGGTGAACAACGGCTGCTGAATCATGTGCAGTTGCACTGCTCAGAAGGTTAGAGTATGTAAATAGCCCAGGAGATGAACGAAACTTTTGGAGGAGTGTCCTGATCTTTTCTGCAATTTGTCCATAAGAACCAAACCAGGAGCTTCCACACCTCAGCTCATCCATTGAGCCATTTCCACAAATTCCTTGTATCTATATGTGCTTGATGCACTCCCAGAAATAGCCCCACAAATGTCCTTGAAGGACTTTGCCATGGATCACTGATTTTTCTAATTCCCCTGTAGTTCTTCATCAGCACTTTTGCCTCTGGGATCCCCAGCCACATTTCCTACAGCAGTGATGTGGGTTTGGATTTTTGGAGACTTTGAAGTGAGGGCTAAAATACTGTAGCTAGCTTTAATTACTGGAGGATTAGCAGTAGTCATCCTGACACTCCTTGATGTCTGAGCCATGCTACTAATTCCAGGTGGGTCATCTCATAGTCTGGGGTCTGTGTCCCTGGAAGCTGCTTGATCTGTCATTCACCTCCTTTATGGAGTGGCTGGCAGCTCTATGCAGAATAGAATAGGGTGACAAGAAAATCTCAATTGCTGTAAGAAAAGTACAGCATGAGTTTGCTGGAGTATTCAGTCCAAGCCCTAAGACTTAAAGCTGAAGAAGTGATATTATTATGTGACTTCTTAGAATCCATTTCTGGTCATTCTTCAGATAGCAGTCCCCAAAATGATCTCTGTTCAGCCCACCTCAGATGCACAGAGCAACGACCTAGGCAAGAAGGCTGGGGACAGAAAGATGACGGGAGTGGAAACTGCTGCCCCCTCCCATGGGGGTGAGAACTATTTCCTTGGGAGAAAATGTATTTATTGCCCAGCAGCAGCAGGCCACAGGCTGATTCTGGGCCAGAATGACTGGAACAATTGACAACAACCTGGTCTCTGCTTTGGGTGGGAGTCTTGGACAAACATCTGAGGATGCTCCTTGGTGGCAGAGCAGCCAGAGTCCCAAGCATTTTTGTAGGGATCACAGGGACACCCTGAGCAAAAAAAGAGCATGGACGCTGGACACAAGCCAAGATCCCTTAGCTGTGGTATAGAGGACACTTAAAGTAAGAATCACCTTCGTTCACAGACAGTGCAAATGCCTCCCTACAAACGAGCTGCCTGGACTCCCTTTATAAGTGCTGCAGTGATGTAGCTACTGCTGAGGATAGTTCATGCTATCCTAAAGTTAAACCTGCAGAAAGCCAAGTGTATTTCACCCTGAAAGGGCCAATTTCTCTCTCCCACCAACAGCAGGTGTCTGGATGCTTTACCTACATGCAGAGGAACATGCTACTACAGTAAGTGAAGACGAATACCACCACTTCTGCCTAAATGAGTCTGCTCTACCCACAGGTCATTAGCAAACAAGCCCCCATTCCAGAAGGATGGATGCGTTACCAGAAAGCCTCGGTGTTCCAGCTGCTCTGTCAGCTGGGTACCGGCAGTGATGGCTGCACTGCACTCAGCCTTCTTCCCAGCCAGTGGTGGGAACGAGAAGCAAGGAGAAAGAGGAAACCTTTCCTCTTGGATAGTATCTTCCGTTAATGTGGCTCGAAGCTCTTTACAAACAACTGTGCGCTCCTAAACTTCTTGGGCCATGGAGCTTTCTTTCTTCCAAGGGAGATAAGGTGAGAACCAAAGAGGACCTTGGAAATCTGAGTGTTGCATGGGCATTTTACAGTGAACACGTCCCTTGTGATACACATATAACACAAAGAGATTAATTTTGTGAGCTTGACCCTGGTGGCCTGTGCTCTGCTGAGCGAGGGTAGGAACCACCACGATGTTGTTTGCAGAAGGTCACGCAAGAAACCTTCAGTAGCTGCTACTGCAGTCCATGAACTAAGGGATGTTGTTTAACACCGTTTGTTATCATGAGAGGTTAGTTCAGCCCACATTTCACATCGTGGGAGCCAAGGCACGCAGGGGTAAGCGTTTTACCCAACTTGTCCTAGAACATGAGTGGCTCCGCAGGGAGTCAGACTCAGAAGAGTGAACCTCCCCTACTTCCTCCCTCTCGGATGGGTTGGATGGTGACAACTTTAGGCCGAGGTTGAAAATGCTGCCTGCTGCCCTCTTGGCAGGGAATTCACAGCTGCTGGTCTGCTGTGCTCCCCTCTCATTGATAAAAGGTCTCCCTTCTCAGAGACCTTCTCAGAGAGCTAAGTGCTTGAGGCATGCCCCTGGTGTGTTTGCAGCTTTGCCCCAGTAGTTTTACAGTTATTGACTATTGCTCCAGCTTTCTCAAAGGAAGCCAGCATTAAAATAGCTTTCTATATTCCTTGAGTACCTTCCGTCATCCCTTGGCAGCAGTCATCCCTTCACGTCCTCTCAGTGATGTTACTGGCATCAAGCACAGGGCCCCAACCAATCCCAGCTCTCTGATGCACTTAATTAAAGCAGAATCGCTCAATAATTCTGTTGTGCTTTCCTGGGCATCTGGTCATTCACCTCTCATGTGCACAGGCAATTAATTTTTAGGTTGTCAGTACAAAGGGTTTGAAACAAGAATATTAATTCCAGCCCAGCGGGAGGAAAGAAGGAAGTTTTTGCTGGTGTGTGAGTCCACCTGCAGGGCTCTGCCCCTGGATGCTGAGCGCCCGCGATGCCTAAAGGCCTCCCAGAGTGTTGAAAGTTGGAAGGGAGGGAAGGTTTTTGAGATAAAACAGTTCCCCCCTCCTGCCCAATTCCATTAATATTGTGGATAAATTAATAACCATGTTCCTGCCTGGAAACCTCATCAAAATTAGTGGCCCAGGGTGCTACATAAAAATAAATGCCAGACCCTGCTGCAAGGAGCTGTATGTGGCCGTTACTGACTTATGCAGAATCACACAAAGACCATGTAGAAACCTCAACACCGAAACTCCTGATTCATGGGCTAGGGCATTTTCATTAGTTTATCCGCTTTCTTGCAACCTTTAAAAAAAAAAAAAAAAGGCAGTACAGAATCATCATTTTCCCCTGGCATTTATTGAAATGTCATTTGAACGAGACCAAACAATGCTTTATGTTCCTTTGGGTAACTGATATGGACAAAAGTCCATAAGAACAGGAAAATTGCAACTCTGATCTAGTTAATGGATATTAGAGGCACAAAATGCTTTCAAATGCACACAATCATTTTTATCTACTAATTGAGGGGGTGAAAGCTTCTTTCTAGGAAATATGGTAATATATATTGATCAGAAAAATGAAGCTTCTATACCAAACCCTGAGCATGATGCAAGGTTAAGGGATTTTAATTAATGAAAAAGCTTTTTTATGAAATGGTGCCACCACTCAAGGAGAGTATACACTATGACCTCCAGTTAAGTGGAGACACCTTTTAAATATGACACAGCTCATACGAGCATCACTCACTCCCTTTCTTGGCCAGACAAATATTGGAACAGAACTGCTGCCAGACCAGGCTGTCCTATTCTGCCCTGCTTAGGTGCTGGGTATCCACTGCTGAGGTGACCACCACAAAAATCTCATTATCACAGATACGGATGTCTTTCAGGCAGGCCACAGATCTGTGAAGGCATCAACCAGAAGTCTAAACATCTGGGTGGAACAAGATCAGCTCTGGGGAGTGAAGATCCACAAGGGATCCACAAGATGCATCCAAAGAGCACATCTCAAACAGCTCATGGTATCAACTGTATATTAGCACTAGACTAAGAACAGAAGGTGTAAGACCACGTGCACACATGCAAGTAGCAAGGTGCAGCAGGAGCAGATCTGGAGGTATAAAGGAGCTGGGGACCCAGTGTGCACACTGCATGTGTTTCCAATGCACACATTGCATAGGGGTCAGGAGGGTTACTTCAAGCTATACCCAGGTTTGTTCCTTGGACTGAACATGTATTAGCAATGGCTGTGGTCCTGGAGCGTATCTGCTGGTTTAATCTGTTCAAAAAGAGTTTGGGTCATGCAGTCTGAGCCATTGTGAGATGAAAAGAAAAGCCAGTAAGTAGGGACAGCTGGGAGATTTGTTACAGAACTTCACTCCTGATTTGAGTAAATTTAAAACAGCAATGCAGATGTACCCACAAGTCCTGTGCCTTTTACTCCTGAAAACTATTCCTTTGCATTTAAGTCCAGACTCCTACAGTTATCCAACGTCCAAGATGCCATTGAAATTACAGGCTTCTACCTCTTCTTGTGCACCCGGATTTATTTTCTAACTCTTATAAGCACAAACAGAAATATAAATTAGTTCTTTCTAACACTTACTTCGAAATCTGCCCAACTTGCCTTGCAAATGGAAATATAATGAATTTCAACTTCAAGCAGAAACAAGTGCTTTAATTGTTCAGTATTTTAGTGCTACATTGTTTACAGGATTATTCTTTTTTAGGAGTCAGCTTAGACTCAGTCCCAAATGGATGGTAAACTGGCAAAATCTAACCTGCAGCAGTGTTTTTGCTACCTGAAAGGTAATATATTTACTTTCACCCCACCAGGATTCTTCTGCATCTGAGACCTGTACAGGACAGATGCTAAATTGCCCAAGATGGCAGAATTATCATACCACAGGGGCAGAACAGAGACTTTGCTGCAGGATTTAACCAGTTAGGTTGAGTACAGCAAGGCATCTACACGTGTGTCTTCTATTAACAATATATGGCTACAGCCCTACCCAAAATCAAACCTGGAGCTTCTTTACCTAGCAGGACAGACCAGATCCACTCAAGTCAGCTCGTGATGGAGTAACAAGATTGTTCTGCCATAATCACCAGTGGGAAGAAGAACAACACTTGTCATGCAAAATCTCAGATAAGTTTGCATTTGTTGCGATGTTTCTGCTGCGTTCGTCACTGGTGGTATCTGAGCACCTAAGTTTTGGCTGTACAAATTCCCTAGCAGAGTCCTGGAAAGCCAAATGGAAAAGGATTGCTCTACACTGAAAGTAATTACGCCCAGGATCAGGTAGGAGGCTCAGATGTGCTGCCGAGTTGAGGGGTGCACCCAGCAGAAAGTCTCGTTAAGGCAGGGAGAAGTAGACACCACTTAACGACCCTCCAAAGGGAACACTTCCTTCTAATCACATGGGTTTTTCTTGCTTCTGATACTGTGCAATGAGTTTGGGAGAAGCCAGCAGAGTCCAATGGAAATTCAGAGAAAAGCAACATTACCCACTGAAACATCAGACAAATATCGACTTGTCCACAAAAGGCTTACTCAGACGCCCTCGGAGAGTCAATATTTGGTGGGGAGCATTAAAATTTCACAGGCCTTTGGCCAAGGTGACTTTCTACAAGTAGGACTGATCTCTCTCACAGCAAACCTGCCCACCAAGCCTGCCATGTGTGTGCAGAGGCGGTCCAGTTTTCAGCAACCCCTGGTCTTCTCCTGACTGACAGCAAAGCAAGACTCATCTGTCTTTTGCTCTGCTAGAGATGAAAATCTTCCTGCCTGGGGGATGTGTCGAAGTAACAAGTCCAAGGTCCCAATAAATCCATAGCAAAGGTGGAAAAGAAAGGACAAGTCCAGACACTATGATGATGGGCACTTCATAAATACAGCTGAGCGGTTAGAGAGATTGGTAGGTAGATTGCTGGCATTTTAGTCCATGAACACAGGCTCTGTAAAGGCTGGATTCACTTCCAGCTGCAGTAAAAGGGAGATTTCATGCTCCGTGGGAATTGTCAGTCCCCAAAAGCTTTCAGAGGCTCATGACTGCATTTCCTGTGCATTATATCCCATTATGCAGATGCCTTAAAGTAAATGTAAATCACATCAAGACTAATTGTAAAGGGCTTTTGGTTGCGAGAAGTAAAGTGCTTTGAGATGGCTTCTGACAGTCCAATGGCCATGTGTCTTCACCCTCTTCCCCTCTCACTCCTCACCCTGCCTCCACTCATCCACACACTGTGATGTCTCCTGAGCTGCCATAGACAAGGCCAGCAGGGCTCCCTGGGTTAATTAAATCAGCCTCGTTTGCTGTCTGGAGCTCAAGTGACAAATGCATTTCCAACCTTGCCCCTTTTGAGGGAAGGGTGGTTTGTGAAGCATGACGGTGGCTCAGGACTCCCGGAGTCTGTGCTCATACGTCTCACCCAGATGAAGGCATCACAGCCCAGTGATTTGGTTTTCCCCCATCTTGTTCACTGGGACAGAAAGCACCAGCACTGTGATAGTGCAGTAAGCACATTTTCACTCCGCTTTAAAGACTCCCCCTTTCCTGCTTCCCTTCACGCACTGTCATGGGGAAATAAGATGTCAGGAGACGCTTGGGAAGACTGAAAGGGACAGTTCCCCTCCTCCCAACTCAGGCTGTGAATGCGAGGCTAATTTTATTAGCCCAGGCACTCCATTATCCAAATAGCCCCTCGCCAGCCTCCCGATGCATTTGCAGATGCATTAGTGTAATGGTACTCTGCACTGCCAAACACATGCTGCCTTCCATCCCAGATGTGCTCCCCAGGCAGATAAGGTGACTCTTGTGTTTTTGTGTATATATAAGTATAAAAGTATATACTGGAGCATCCAAAAATGTCAGCAACTTCAGAAGATTTTGCACACACAGAGGGGTAACAGAACAAGGCTCATGTTTTGTAACACCCTTTGAGGTCCTACATAAGCATGGGTATATATTTACAAAATGCTGCATGTTGGTTCATCGTGTGACAGTTAGGCTATACGCTTAATCATTTGTGAATGCTTACAGCTAGACAAAAATAAGCCTGATTCCCTGCTTTCTGTCTTCTGTACTTTGAGGTCTGCAGAAATCTGTCTAACCCATGCGGGTGGTGACTTTCTGACGTCAGCGCAATGCTGACTCTTCTTTTAAGCTGGAGGAGGAGGGATGTAACTCGGAGGAGTGCCAGGCAATGTCTGCGTGACATGGCTTTCCTCTTGCCCTATGACCTGGCATGAACATTACAGCAGATGTGTGCAGTAGATCCAGGTTTTCTGTGTGCTCTGTATATGATGAACTTGTGCATCATCCTTCCAGTCACCCACATCATCTCACAACAAACCTGTTGCACGATGGGGGGAAGATGCAACAGGGTTCCTGCCACTAGAGCAACTCATTCACCCGCAGCCTGCTCCCAGTCCAACCCAAAAGAGAGGGCAGTTAGTTAGGAAAATGCTGTCGCCTTTTATGAAATCTTTTAAGAAATTACTAAGGAGCAAATAAATGACTACATCTGGTCTGTGTTGCACATCACCATCCTTGCAGCCAACAGGAGAAAGAGCAGCATCCCAGGCTAAGAGCAAATCACAGAGCCCAAACAACTAGTTTTTTCCCCACAAATGGAGCACTAAATTCAGGGTGACTTTTCACTTGGCAAAATAAAAAAAATACAGTTAATATCTTGGAGAGGCAGGATGGCAGAAAAAAATAACAAATGAAAGCAAAAAAAAGAATAAAATTGTCCCATTGAAATGCACAGGATATTTCCAGGGACCTGACCCAGCTGAGCAAGAAAATTTCATCCGCCCAGTAAAGAAGCTTGCTATTTTTCTAGGACCCTGGGGCAAAACTGTCGATGCTAAAACCTACAAATAGTCCCTCTGCTCTAAGAAAAAATGATTCAAAACTGCAGTTCTTTATCATGTGTGAATTCTCCTTCCTTCTCCTAAACGGTTGCATGAGGAAGCAAAGAAAGAAACACACAAACTCAAACAGATACATCAAATACAAATACTTCAGTATTTAAAAGATATTTTTGCACCACAACCATTACTGCTGTTTCTCTCAGTAGAAAGAATAACACCCCAAAGCTGTCTGAGCACTGAAGACAGGGGCAAGAAGTCAGGGCAAACTGTTGGTTTTGTAAACTTTGTGCTACAATTAGCAGTAGGTGGATTGATTGTCAGTTCAAAAAGAAAATCTAGAAGAGAGAAAGAGGGGCTGTTTGGCTTGTGTGGAGCAGGGAGAGCCTACGATATTTGCCACAAGCACTTTTATCTGTTTAGCTATGAAAATTAATGAAAATAAATGATCGGAAGGTAATAAATGGATCTGCAGCTACTCTCACGAAGGAATGCTGATACACTGTTTACACATCTAATGTTTGTTTTGAGACTCTGCAATCTCCGCAGGATGCTTCAGTGCATATGGTGTTGTCACTGTATTTCTTTTTCCTTTTTAATTTATTGATCCAGGATATAAAATTGTCCCTGAAGCCCTGGCTTAGTTTTGGGAGGTTCCCTTTGCTGTGAGGAGGTGGCGCACCTCAAGCAAACCACTTCTGAAGGAGCTTGGATGCACAGAGGTAGGTGAACTTCTGGCACCTGAAGAGCAGCAGGAGACACCAGTGGGTTGTGAAACCCAGGGCCCCCCCACTGACACGCTGATTTCCACTGCATTAGCAAACAGAGAGCCTTCACGGTGTGATAGCTGCAACAGGGTGTTATCCTCCAAGGCTGTGCCCACCTTGTCAAATAAAACATGCCAAGGACCCTTCTAAAGCCTTGCTGGCAAATAGCAGAGTGTCTACATCCCTACATTTTCTTTTCTTCCCTTTTTGTCTGAAGATGGGGTTGATGTGTCCCTACTGCCCCAGGGAGCGGTCCTGCCCATGGTATTGCCCCGAGCCTTACCTCGGCGCTGCCCGGAGGAGGGCTGCCTGGCACGGGGCAAACCCACGGCAGGAACCGTGCTAATCACTACCTGGTGCTGCAGGCGGTGGTCAGTGTTTGCGGCTGTGCTGGCCCTGTTCACCTGGTGATTTCGGCATAGCCCAGGAGATCAACACATGGAGGTGAGCAAAGGACAGCCTCCTCCACTGACGGGTGGTGAGAACGTCACAGCTGACCTTCCCAGCCCCTCCTGGACCTCTTACTGCACGGACGTGCCTTGCATCATGCAACATGAGGTCCTTGTGGTCAGGCATGTGCTTGAGGTGGCTAACAAGCAGCTATCCCCAAAGGACAGACAGACACCTCCAGGGACACCCGTGCAGCCACAGACAGCCTTAACCGGAGGATGCTGCCAGCTCAGCGACCCCACTGCACACAGCAAGTCTGCTCCGGTGGGCTGTGTGGGCTTTCTCCAAACATGTACCCACACCTCTCCTCTGCTGCACCTGTTCATAAGATAGACATCAGCTCTTAATCAGTATTTAGTAGGTTTAATTAGGAGTACAAGCTAAAGAACACTAAATGCTCAAGCTGACAGCTTGCAGTAGCTCCTGTCCTGTGTAGTAGTACGGAGGCTTTGAACCTACCTACACAAATCACATAACGCTGTGTTTGTACTACTTTGTAAAGTTGTATCTATGCTGGTAAATTTAATGTGCCCTGTGTTACTCTCTGGTCCTAAGGCCAGTGAGTATAGAATAGCAGATATACTCATCGTTAAACTCTCTTAGCCTGCAAATGGAGCAGCTGCAACCAAACTGCCTCTCAGAAACGGTCACTGGCCATGGTCATCCCTGAACTGTGTCCAAGACTGTCTGAGAGGCAGCTCGCCAGCCCCACGGTGAGGATGTGCCAGGTGCCATCACACCAATTTAATGGACGAGACAATCCACCTCCAGTGCCTGGTCATGCTCCCTAGTACTGGTACAGGTATAACCTAAAGTCCACGTGGCTACCAGTTCACTGCTTGCAGGAGCAAGGAAAGCCATGATTAAAAAACAAAACCACAGCAGCAAGAGCAGATGAAAGTAATCCCTCCTCCATTCCCAGGCCATTCCTGGTCCCATGTCACAGAGTACCGTCCTCCAAGGTGTGCAAACAAGCGCTCCTGAGGTTCTGCCATGAACCAGGGCAGTAAATTAGCCACCTTTAAGCACAAACCAAACCAAGAAATTAATTTTAAATGTTTTCTTTTTTCAACTGTCATCAGTCTAGAAGCACAAATGCAAGATGTGGGAAGGGATATCACAGATCCGTATTGACACAGGAGATAAGGTATCATCTACCCACAATCTGAAAAAGATGATGTTCTCCCAAACAGGGCCCATACTTGCCTCCTTGGTGGGGCACAGACTGCTGAATTTTTCAGATGAGGATCACAGAAGGTGTTTTTCTCTTTGCAAGCACACGGTTAAGATGGACTGTGCAGAGATTAGGTGGATTTTCCCAAAGGTGTGAGCTCAACCTTGGGAAAGTGCTGAGTATAGGGATAAGTAATTAGTGATGGATAGCATGTTCACCAAGTCCATTAGCTGGAAAGAAAAGCAAACCTGCAGCATTCTCAGCTGGAAAGAAAAGCAAATCTACAACATGCTTCACATTCCTTCCCTGCATTTTCCTGCCTCCCGAGAGCATCCCGACGACCCCCTCGCAGCCCGCCCTGCCTCCTGTCAGGGGGCTCCCCTCCGCGCAGCTTCGTGTCTCATTGGGGACTGGCATTTCCAATCAATTAGACATGTCACTGCTGAATTTCTCTGCTAATTACTGGAGTTTATTATGTCTAAAGCCAGGTTAAAAGCGGAATTCCCGAGGTCAAATGGAGTCACCCAGACAATCAGTTCCACATTTTCCATTGCAAAAGAGACCCCCACAATCAGTCACTGCCAAGTGGTTTGTAATGACCAACCTGCCAGTTAATGGCCTGAGGTGAAAGTCTCGGGAATAGATAATGCTCTTGGAGAGAGGGAAAAAAAGAAAAAAAGAAGCGAAGCAGCAAAGAAAAGGCCACTTCGGAGGCCATTATAGCATGGACGTGTGAACCCACAACCCTTTCTTTGTGGCTTAGTGTGGAAGGAGAAGGGTTTCGTTTCCACATCAAGCAGCTCACGGAGAGCAAGAAGAGCCTTCCTTTGCACTAGTTTCTGGGTCTGACCCAGCTGCCAAATGCCCTTTGGTGTCAATGGTGTCGTCTGAGGCCACGAAGAAAGCAAAGGTGCTCAGGGGTAAGGACTGATAGGCTACGACCCACCAGTTGCTCAAAAGCGTGCCAGGAGCTCTGCTACCTGCTTCTTCGCCCTTCCTTGCCTAGTAAGAGATGCGGTGGTTGTAAGAGGGTTGCAAGCCAAGGAGAGCCTGGTAGGGCTGTTCTTGAAAAACAAGAGCACACAGCTCCCTTCAGAAGGAAAAGAAAAACATCTCCCCATCTGTTTTGGAGACGAAAGGGTTTTCAAATCTCTCTTGGCTCATTTCGACGCTGCATCCTGTGGGTGAAAGACATCCTGTCCCTTACCAGCATTTCGCTCGGAGCCGGCTGTAGCAGAGCATGAAAACACTTCAGCCCAGACAGAGCACACGGGGAGGCTCAAAGTGCTCAGTGTTTGCAGTAGCAGCTGCCTGAAGAGCCTTGCCTAAATGTCAACACTGTTTTCAGAAACAGTTATAGGGAATGCAAAAATAGCAATCAGGGAGTTACGTACCTCTTCTCCATCCAACGGCTGGCAGATGAGTTTATATCATGAGGAAGCCAAAAGAGGATCCCTCTAACTGCTGGCCCTGAAAACTCTCTACAAAAGATAACACTACACAGGCTTCCCTTCCCAGGGTTAAAGGCTTCAGGATGACCAGTGATGAGGAGGAAAAACAGATTCCCGTGCCTCCTCCTACAGCCAGAGAGGTGCCTCGGACCCTGACAGTCCACACTGTCAAGTTCTTCCTGATCTCTTGCATGGGTTAGGCTGTCCGAATTGCAGTCTCTCAAACAATGTCCAGAAATGGCTGGGGTTTATTCCCTACACAGTCTGGATGGAATTTCCCTCTTTTGGGAGAGTAAGAGAGCTGAGATCTACAGGCCCAGGCCACACTGCAGCATTTGGTCTCAGTGCCAGAGACTGTTCCCTGGTTTATTGTATTTATCAGTATAGCTGCTGGGAAAAAAGGATACTTTGTCCTGATGGAGGCTAGGTCAGTGCAAACATCTGCCTGTCTCCTTTACGCCAGTGCTCTGTGAATCCAACATTAATTATGTGAATCATCCTGGAGTTGATACTCCATCAAAACACATTCCTGATGTGATGCTTGGAAGAAACACATGGGTTGCCTTTGCTCTTTGGGGCAGAAACTACTGACACGTAAACTTCAAAAGTGCTTGCAAGATTCCTTCCAAAGGAAGCTTCCCAAATGACGTCATGGAAGCAGGGATCTTGTACAAACACTGTCTTTCATCCTCAAGAAATCCAAAGGGCTTTACAAGTTCATAAACACATCACAAAGACATCCATGGGTCCAAACCTACAGTGTGGTGTAGGCCAAGCCTACACTACAAACAAAAATACAGATATACCCTATACAACAGAGTATTGACCAAGTGCTGAGTTTGCTGGTTCAAAATATCTTTCTAAAGGAAAAAAAACAAAGCAAGACAAACTCAAGGATTCCCATTACTTCCTCATCCAGTTAGGAAATAAAACAAGAAAATAATTATCAGGTTAGTTGAGTACACTTGTCTCTAATCACAAACTAGAAAATCACAAAAACTGGAAAAAAAACCCAAACAAACCCTGAAAAAAATGGAAAAACAACTAACATCACAGGATGACTTTAAAGTTCTTTTTTAATAGAAAAGAACATAAAAGCCAGTTTGCCTTTCAAGGGCAGGTTCTGGAATGGATTTCATTTTCCTGTTCCTACTACACACATCTATGATGATAATGAGTATATCAAGTAATATAAAGTGATGAAAGACATTTAGCAGGGGCCTAAAACAAGAAAGACTCAAAGCCATGAATGCAGAGGACACAGCAAAATCTGGAGCATTTAAAAAAGTTCTCCCCAAGTCTGACAACGCAATGCCCATTAATCCCCACTAACAAGAAGCATGCCTAGGAGTTCAGAGGTATCACATGAAAAATAGAAAAGGCATTAGAAAATGATAACTCTGTGCACTTATGGTGTAAGGAAAAGCCCCAAGAGAGCAAATACTTGCTTCAAAGAAAGTAATAAGATACATGAGCTTGCAATGGAAACAACTTTTAAAGCATATTTAAAATGCAATAATTAAGAGAACGGTCTCTGACAGCCACCGGGCACCAATCCGGGAAAGCACTCAGGCATGTGTTAGATTTAAAAGCTTAAACCCAAGAGGTATGGAAGTGCCTATACCTCTGAGCCAGGGCCTCTGTCTTGCCCAAATCCTCCCTCCCTAGGAGCGCTGGTGCCCGGGCTGGGCTGGAGTGGAATACCAAAGCAGGGGGATGATTAACAACTGGTGCTTTCAAGTGACCTGCAAATGTAAGATCTGTGCGAGGCAGGGGAGAGGAGGAGACCTGGCTGTCAGTGAGATTGGAGGAGACAGATGTTTAATGGAGGCCAGGATTACAGATCTGCCAGGCTTCACATGTAATCACCAGCTTCTTAGGTTTCCTCTTTCTTCTCCCCTTCTTCTGGGTCTATTACAGGGTCAGGGGCTGGGGGAGGGCAGGATGGAGATTTTCAGATTTCCAGCTAAATTCCTTGAGCTGCCCTTAATACTCTGACCTATTCCCAGCTGAAACCACAACCTACCAGTCTGGCAAGACTCAGAGACATGGGAATGGATTTTTTTGTTTAAAACAAGAGGAGCAATGCATTTAACTCCACGGATCCACCTCCTTTCCCCCAAACAGCACGGTAGCTCTGCTGAGCAATCTATGTTTGACTCAGAGCGGCCGCACCGCAGAGGAACAGCTCCGCAATCAATAGTGCCAGATGACCCACACGCTGCGTGCCGGGCAGCGCTGTGCCCCAGGGGACACGTCTGCACGGCTTCCCACCCGTCACCCGCTCCCGAGGATCGATAGTCCCTGCCGCTTCGTACCCGGGGAACGACTCGACAAATGCTTTTTGCACTTATGGGCATTGCTCACTCTTTCCTCCAGCCTTACTCATTTTTTGTCCTCTGTGCAAGGCAGGGGGTAGCTATTACTTTGTGAAAGCAGAGCCCCATGAATTAGAAAGACCAATGTTCCCACTTAAAAACACAGGAGACAGGAGGAGGGAGACCTGGTTAGACTGAATGACCCAACTCATTCCTCATGTCATGACTCCAGGCAACCCTCTACAATTGTGTCCACCACATGGATACCTTAAGGCAAGGAGTCCAAAAGATGAACGAAACCATCCTCTACCAGAATGCAGCACCTTCAAAAGCCTCCGGGCATCCTCCAGCTCCTGCGCTGCTTCTTTGAGCAGCCTGTGGAGGAATCATCCTGGCATGGGGATGACTCTTGGCAAGCTGAGAGATGAATGCTGACATGAGGCGCTGCTGAAGCTCAAGCCAAATGCAGATCCACTGAGGGCAGTGTGAAAGCCGAAGTTCTACCCTCAAACATTGGACACGTAAAGAGGGCGTAACTGTAGAGTTCAGGCACAAATATGCCACCACTATGACTGAACATAGGTCTTTTAATGAGGAAGACTGTATCAGGCACTAAATTGTGTTAACATAGCTGTATGGACAGAAGTGCACCCCAAATGCTGGCCCAGGGGTGATTGGGAGACTCAGCTCTGATGCGTTACTCTGTCACAGGCATATGGCATGACCAAGGACATCTCACTCAGCCCCTCTGCTCATCAGCTGCAAAATTTCACTAGCAGTGCTCCGACCCAGGGGGCAGTTACATGAATTCATGTCTTGCCAGCAAGCAGTGTTTAGACGCCGTCCATGGCTAAGATACATGTATTCAAAGTACTTGAGCAGTTGCACTGATACACTCCCCCCCAGCTGGATCCCAGTGATTAATGCAATGTGCTTGCAGACAAGTAATTTCTCTGGGATGGGGCAAGTCTGGAAGAGACAGCATTTTGGCACAGATAAGCAGGGCCAAGCATGAAGCAAAGGGATACCGACCTGCATTTTGTATTAAATCCTTCCTTCCAGTGAAAGACTGTCAAACTGCTCCCAGCTAGTCCCCTCCATGCAGCTTGGGCTTGTCAACATTCCTCTAGATGGGATCAAGAAAGCTATTAACTTAGTGTCATCTACAGGATGGCTACAAATAGGAGAATGATTATTCTCTCAAGAAGCATTTTCCTCTCCGGCACACGCAGCAGAACTCGGACTAGATACCTGATGGTAACATAGCAAAAGTCCCCTCTGAACCTGGGATCCAGCAAAGCTTTCCAGCTCTCATCAGGGCATGCACATCAGCCTCAGGTGTCAGGAGGAGACCCGCGTTTTCAATAGCCAGTGGTGGGAATTGCAGAGAGCTCCAAAAGAGGTCCTGATCTCGGAAATATCTTCTGTACCTTCAGGACACATGGAGTTACAGTACAGCTGCACAAGGACTTTGTGAGCAAGGCAGGGCATGAGTCTAGGTCTCCCAAATCCTGGACTGTCTCTCAACTGCAAACCTTTTCTCCTTTCCAGTGCACTTAGCATAGTACTTGTTTTAGGGCAAAGTGGGGCATCTGAATACAGCATCAAACTGGCTTATAAAAGCATTTCCAAAGCATAAAAAGAGCTTAATTCAAGTGTGTAAAGCCCAAGGCTGAGGGACAGTGGGAGATGAAATTCCAGATGCCCATGCATCTCATGGGAGGGAGACAGCCCCCAGCAGAATTTCTCCCCTTGCCATAAATGGCTCATTTGGGACACCTCCAAGATCTTGAATCGGTTCCTCACCTGCTCACCCCAGCTTTCTGAGTTATTTACATCACTGCTGGAACACACAGCCAACCCAGCAGGAGGTTAAGGGACTCCCTACTCCCTTAATTATTCCACCACTGCTTACTCCTAGGATACCCATGTGCTAGCAGCAAATGAGTTAAAATCAAGCTAAACTATGACTTTTTTGCAATAATATGCCTTTTGCTGATAAAGAATTATTTCAAAAGAGTCAGCAGCACAATGTGCTGCAGTTTTGCCGGTGGGCCAAATCGCTTTTATCATTCTTGGCTGAGAAACACAGGCACTCGCTCACACAATGTCTTTTCCATCCTTAGCTGAGCATCCATGCAGGCTTTTCCATCCATGCAGTCATTTCTCAGAACGCATCTGACCTTATTTAACAGGCCCTTAATTAGGTGGAAGCAAATGCAAGGGAGAGTGGAGTTCAGCCTCTGATATTGCTGAGGGTGATGAGTGGTATTTTAGGGGTGGGAAAGAACGGTCAAAGAGAACAAAAGGTGCCTTTGCTGCCAACTGGGAGTATGCTCATTGCTTGCTAGAGATCGACTGAACTCTAGGAACTGTTCTTCCCTGTTTTGTGCAGGACTGCCCAAGAGCAGGGCAGCTGGGCAATGCAATGGGCACTTTGGAGGCGTCTTCTTTTGAGGGTTCAGAGAGAGCCTAACATGACACATCTTTTTAAAGAGAGCATGCATTTCAGCTCTTGAGTTGGGCCTCCTAGAAGCTCCGATGACCCTGATCTTACCTAGGATGTCAGTCTGGTTTAGGAGCAGCCAACTACTCCAGGGAAGAGACTATACTGTCAACACCTTTCCTTCCTGGCTTTCAGAAGTTGAACAGTGGTGTCCTGCAGAAGACCTGACCATCTCTAAAGAGTGGATGTGCGCAGAGTGGTCATCTTTCACACTATGCACAGTAGCCCCTTTTGCAGGTTGACAGTCAATACTCCCAAAAGCCTACAAGACAGCAGAGTCGAACGATAGAAATCTCCAACAGCAGTGCAAAAATTTACAGTTTATGGGTGTCTCTGCTGCTTTTAAATCCCCAGGTCAAAAAGTCACACCTATTAGACAATCTCAGCTTTCCATTTTAAAACAAGTTCATTTCTGTCTTTTCTGGTTCTGGACCGATGATGAAAAACATGGTCTGCACACAACCTGATGGCTCACAAACAAACAAATGCAAATTAAAAGGAAAAACTCTTGAGTTATTTTTAAAACTTGTGATCTTGAGCCAGTGTTTCTGGGGACAGCCTCAAACTGACAGTCCCCTGGAAACAGCCACTCCAAATCTAGGAGTTAATGCTAATTGAAATCTTGTGCAAAGACAACATTTGAAGAAATTAAGCTATAATTAAGTAAAGTTATTAATGATTGCTTTAACTAATGGATATGATAACATAAGCAGCAAACAAGATTTTAATCAGTGGTCATGAAATCAGAAGTAAACTAGCCAGTCACCACCTCTTCTATTGCAGCTAATTTGCACACAATAATTCTCTTGCAGATAGTGACTCAGCGGCAAAGGGAAGAAGAATAAATCTCAGGAGACAAATAGGTATAAGCCTTCCCCATTTTAATGAGAAACAGACACAGAAAGGCCAAAAAGACCCTGTCAACATGATTTGCAATACTGTTACTTAATTTTTACCAAATGTGGTTTCTGCCATGCTTTAGTTGAAGTACATATTTATTTGATATTTCATTGGCAAAGTTTAAAAGATCCCCCCAAATACCTATCTGCTTCTGCTACACATGACCCTTTGACATACCGTAATGGTTTTAGGGAATGATAGCACTTCACAGATGTGATTTATTCCCAGATCATGGATGACTTTCTGCTAGTTTACAGGGAAGAAGCACAACTTTCCCCTGGAGCGTGAAGCTGACTCACCTGCATGAAACAAAACTGCCTGCACGGAGAGGGACAGCAAATCTCCCTCCTTGAGTCAAATGTAGGGTTACTCATAAACTGTTTGCAGAACAGAGTCTTCCCTAGCCATTAGTAAACCAAAAGTAGGAGGCAGCTCAAAGCCTTGGGATTTTAATAATACAAAGTTGGGGCCGCTTGCTGTTTGCCTTCTGGTTTTTGAGACTTTAAGTTCGTTTTCTCTAGCTCTTTCCTTTGATCCCTCTATATCAAAGGGAAGAGCTGAGATTCTCGTGTCTTGGAGTTGCTTCCAGGTGCTGCGTCAGCTTTGCAAAACACATCTAGCACTGGGAGAGACCCGGGAGTCCAACATGCTGACACAGAGGTATTTAGGGGTGATGGAGGTGATCTTCCAAATACTAGTCCAAAGCCACAACAGGAAAATGAGCATCCTGCACCTCCTGATACGTAGAGCTGGGCTGCATGTGCGTGTCAACAGTTAAGCATCAAAGAGGCAAGGAGGCATGGGCAGCCAGCAGGCTGGTGGCAGCTGGAAGAGGAGATAGCAAAGGAATAGGGTTGCCAGAAGTGGAGGAGTGACAGAAAAGCAAGGGCAAGTCCATAAATTGGAGAACAGGGCCACAAAGAGGGATGGGATCAGAGAGAGAAGCAGGAATAGTGAGGAAGGGGTGAAAGAAGCATCTTAAACCCTGCAGAGAGCTCCAGGGAGCTTGTCGGCTCAGGCTTCTCATTTGGGAGGAGAAAGAGATTCAGAGGGAGGGTTAGAGGAGGAAGAGGGACCTGAGGAGGCATGTATGTGCGTGATGAGGAGCAGAGGAGGTGCAGAGACACTGCAGACCTCCTTCCCCTGCTCCTCTAGCAGCGTTTCCCATCTGCTCCTCATTCCCTTAGATCAGCGTGTGAGGCAGAAGACTTTCCCGTGTCTGCGCACCAGAAACAAAGAAGGAAAAAGAAACAGCCCAAGCCTCCAAGGTACCGATATCCCCATGACCCCCAAGGAACATCTCAATAAAGGTCCAATTCAGACAATTGCCAAATCTGCCATTCAGACAGATAAGTGAGGAAATGACACCTCGGAGCAGCCTTCTCCCTGCTTCCACCACGCGAGACCCCCGTTCAGTGGGAAACACTGTCTGGCTTGTAACTCCCTTGGAGCCTTTGTGAAGGCTGGGGCTAAATGGCAGATCTCTTGACAAATCGTGACAGATCCCATGCATGCACCAACCCTTCTCCACTCTGTCAACAGGGACTTGGAACACACGTTTGCACTTGTAACACGCATACGCCCGCGCCTCCATGAAACGATGGGACCTTTGTATACTCTGGGTTTCGGTGACAAATCTTCCTGTCTACCTCGTTCAATCCATCTCCCTATAAATGGAGCCCCTCTGATGGTGAAAAGCCATTGCATCCTACTCCTGAGAGCACAGCACATCTGATAGCCCTGACGAGTGCTGCTTGTCACCTCTCGGCGTTCAGAGGAGCTGCAAGGGAGGACCTCTTTCAGCCACAGACCGCAGGGCTGAGCTGGGTTCTCCATTCCCCTTGAAGCCCAGGGAGTTCAGCTCCAGATAAACCCCCGCCATGTGCAACCCAAGGACCCCCCAATTCACTGTGGAAAGTGCTCCCATGCAGATGTTGACTTTATCAAGGCCAGGGGATGTATTTTTTTTGGCAGTACGAGAAAGTGTTTTCTTGTAGCCAGATTTATAGTGACAGCTCTTTGAAGGTGTTTCAAGCTAAAGGGTGCCTTGCTGAGCTGACTCTAAATGCCTCATTGAAGAACAGTTTGGGGCATGGCAAGGTAATACTTGCCAGGACTGCCAGAGCCACGACAGGACTGGGACAAGCTGGAATATTTGACTTTATCTTTGGGGCTTCCATTCCTGTTGAAGACTGATGAGCGGCGGAGCCAAACCTGGCAAAACTGCTTTTAACGGAGCGTCTACACATGCAACAGGATCGCTCTTATCTCCAGGGCACTGCCAGGGTTGAGGCCAGCAGACGGAGGGCAGAGAAACCTCCTCCTTCCCCAGGGACACGACCAGCCCTGGTGCCTGACTGCCTTTGAAAAGGTCGGGTCAAGCCATCACCCTCCTGTCCCTCATCTCCACAGTCCTCACAATACCAGGACATTTCTGTGGGCAGTGAAAACCTCTGATAAGTCAGATCTTCATCCGTTTATGAAAAGAACTGTACGACATGGCTTGTATAGTGGATGGGATATATGGTCCCCAGGGCCAGCCTGCACTCTTCCACGCCGTTCATAGTCCTGCCTCCAGCAAAGGCAAACCCCTGCACCCACTCTCAGCCACCGAAGCCCTACAAATGTTAATTCATGCGAGCACTTGAAGCGTGTTATATCATGAACACAGAGATAGCGGCTGTATTGCTGTGACGGCAGCGCTGTCATTCACATTCTTGCTACGTCGCAGATAAAATGAGAGACAGGGAAAGGCTTCTGTAGCGTTGAGTGTTTCACGAAATCAGATCAGATTTTAAATAATAACAGTCCATGCCCTTTTCACTAACCTCTCTCATACAGACACCCTTGGCTTCAAAGATGGGTGGGAAAAGATGATTGAATAAATCACAGGGGACTCAGGGCTTCTGAGTTCTCCACAAAGCTCCATCAACAACTTGTGGTCCTAAAAAATCCTAAAAAAAACCTGCCTAAGCTTGTGCTTCAGAATAGCCAACCACAAAATCAATCTGCTTATGTTGTAACGTTTAGGGAAGTGCAGGTAGTCAACATACCAACAAGAATATATTCTTGGAAGCTTCTGGCAGAAAAACAAATTGCTCCTTTCATTCCAGATTTCATTTTTTAAAGAAGTGAGTGAATGAACAGTGCTATCCCATTGCCCTTTCCTAGAGAGAATCAAGACAGCTCCTGGATATTACAAGACCAACCAGCCCAAGGGAGCCGAACATCTTGTCTCTGTAAATCTGAAGGGCTGTACAAAGCTGGTGGTGGTATCTGAGGTGACCTGTTGCTAAATGGGCCTGCACAAAAAAGATATTCTGAGCAAATCTGAAATCAGTGGATATTGGCGCATCGTCATGCTCACAGGCTTTAACTGTGCAAGGAGCCCCATTCTACTCAAAGAAAAAAGAAAGGACCCACAGAGTAAAAGGATAAGAAAAAGGAACAGAGTCTTGACCAAAGTCTCGCAGGACCTCGCAAGCATCACCTGCCTCCAGCTTCCCACTCCATCCCAACAGGTGACTGGGACTGTTTTCACTTCAGCACTGGAGGTGACATCCCACCCTTGCCCAGCACTGAGCAGATAAAAAAGCAATCCCAGCTCTGTCATCACGTCCTTTCTCCTGAGTTATCATCACCTTTAATAAAGACATGTACAGAGTTGCTCCCCTCTCCACTCTTTGATTTTAGATATAAATATCCATAGCCTAGGGAGAGGGTCGGAGATATCGCAAAGGCACAAAACTTTTAAAATAAATTGGTTCAAGCAGAAGGAATGACAGTCATGGACTGGAAACGATAACGTCCCTATTTTGTATGGGAAGAAGGATAGCCAGCCTGCCACATCTGAGCTCCTGGACCACAGCAACCCTGCTGAACACCTCCCTCCAAAAACTGCATGTATCCCTGCCTTATGGGCAAGGAGAAAACCCCTCTTAGCTTAGGTAAAGGCTAATAATTACAGTGTTAGCCACAGCCTGGAAAACAGCCACCTGAAGAGGATATGAGGAGGGTCTATAAAATCATGGGAGGTGAAGAGGAAACGATTATTCACTGTTGCATTTTTAAGGCAGGAATCTGTGGCTGGTGAAACTGCCATGAGGGCTGATGAGAGGAGGGGACATTGTGGCCCATCTCCATCCTCGAGACTGCTGACTGTTGACAACTGCAGGTCGGAGTACACCATGCATGAATCAACCAGTTACAATAACTCAAGGAATCCTGCATGGCCACAAGACTAATTATGTACAACAGATTTCTTCATGCAAAACTACTTCTTCCTCCTCCCACCCCAAACAGCAAACGTCCCAAGGCCAAGCACTCTGCTGAAATCAGCCAGATTTCCATGTCGAACACCCAGATTGGTGCTTCCCTGGAATCTGGCTGTTAGTATTTTCAATAATACTACCAATAACACAACAGGAACGTCACGCTGAACTTCGCCTGCACCCTGGCAGGCAGCATCCTACACTCTTGATCGCTGTGTCTCAGAGAGGCTCCAGCTTCTCCAAATACTCCAGTTGGAGCCAAATGATTCAGTGTTACGCTTATCCGTATCTGTGGCAGATGTAGCCACAGTTTGAATGGGGGTGGAGAGCAATGTGGTATGCAGCAGATGCAGTAGCAACTCCTTGTCAGGTAGCCAGCAGGACGTGTACTGCATAAAGCAATGCTGGGGGTGGTTTCCGCCCCCTTAGTTCACTGCCCTTGGCCCCTCAAAAATTGCATCAGTGTATAAATGCAATGGTTTCTAAGCATGAAAAATAGTGTTATCAACAATGGAGCACATCTTTGTAGTAATGGTGTTCACCATCAGAACTTCACGTGCAATTCTGATTTAGCATGATCAAGTTAAAACCTTTCAAAGTACTGTGGACTGACAGTTTCTTACCTGCTTTTCAGACATGATGTAGAGGTGTTCATGATCCACTGAGAAGGCCATATCCCGTAATATGGGGCCAGTATCCACCACCTGCACAATCTCATACTCCAGTGTGTTCTTGGTGGTGCCGTCCACACGGATCTGCAGAGCAAAAACAAAAGCGGGGAGACAACATGAGTATTTTTCCTTCTTCCACAGAGACTATAGAACAATCATTGGAGAAATGTATTGTGGTCCAGGTCTTTTGGACAACAACCACTGTCATCACAAAGTGAACTTTTCTCCTGCCTCCTCACTTAGAGGATGAAGCAGGTTCAACTGCTTCTGCTGGTCCCATCAACACAAGAGCACTATAGAAGAACAATCCAGAGCCTGCTCGCTTTTTTCTGGCACTATCGTTGTGTTACTGTCATTGCCTGGACAAATCTACTGAGCTGAAAATGATGGTACAAAGGGGAGAATTTGTGGTGATGATGAGCAAAAGATAAAAAAACCACACAAGAGTCTGCAGGACTGACTCACTCAAATGCTAGTCAGACAATATTATTGTTCTTATTGCTAATATTCCATGGGGCAATATATTATTGTGGAGTGTACAATACAACACAGACTATTTCTCTTGTTGATTACGTATATCAGATATTGAAATCAGTCCTGAACAAATATGGCACCTTATGATTCCAGACACATCTCATCACAGGGTGTCACTTAGGAACATCAATAACTGAAATTATGAGAAGGAACCAGACGCACAGTCCTAGTCTATCCCTGACAGTGACCCAGCGATACAGAAGAAAATGCACAAAACACCAGAGTTTTCTTTACCTGTCTAAAACCAATTTCTAGAGATTGGACTCAAAAGCAGCTGGAGAAGGTTTGTAATCCCTTTCAATGCTATAATCACAATTCAGGATAATCTCGCTATCCACAGGAGTGTCGGGTCCTTCTGGATCTTGTGAGGCTCTGTGCTTCAGCAAACCCCATGGCCATGTGTTTCAGAGATGCATCCACATTCCTCATCCCCCTTGCTATGTTTTCAGTGTGTTGCCTTTCACTTTTAGAAAATCCATCCTGCAGCAACACAAACTTCACAGTACCCTTCCCTAGAAGAAACAAAGTTGTAGTAGATCTGCTTTGTGCTCCACATCATGATCTCCATAGGCAGACTAAAGGCTCCCAGTCCCTGGTTTGCACTTGTGCAGTTTGATAGCTGAGCAAAAGCACCCTTCCCACCCAAAATAACAAGCTGTAGAGAACTTATGGTACCAAGACCCATCTCCACCGTTCCCTGGCACAGTCCATGAGCTTGTTCCTTCTGTATCAACCTTTCAGCCAAGAAACTGAGCCTGAATCATCTTCTATATTAGAAAGGCAAAGAGAAAGGAAGAGAGGGAATCACAAAGGGTCTGGAAAGCTCGTATGAGCAAAGGGCAGCAATGATATACAGATTCGTATCTTTGTTCTTCCTCAATCTCCCCACCTGCTGCATGACAGGAAAGAAATCTTATTCCCCCAGGAAAGATGGGGGAAATGAGGGGCTCCCTGTGACAGCAAAGGGTGTGGAGGGTGCTCGGGGATCCTACGTGCTATCCGTCAACCTCCGCAGAAGCGGGTGCACGTGCAGGCACTGGCTGTTGGGCTGGTCAAATGGCACTGGAGGATTTGCAGTTAGTTTGTCGTCTTGACGGATCCGGCGATGACAGCAATACACGTTGCAACGTCAACACACAAAGAGGTCAGGGCCTGAATCCCAACCCCGAGCATCCGTGCTTCCCACTGGCTCTGACTGTCTAGGGGGAAAGGGCTTGCTCGTGTCCGTGGTCCCCAACGGGGGAATTCAGCTCCTCAGAGTCTCTCTTCTTGAAAGCGGGCACTGCTGTGATTCACCCATGGGGTCAAGGGCAAAGAGGCCAACAGGCTCGGGATGAGTCGTTCCCCTTAGGACAGTCAGGAGGAAGGAAGGGGACACAGAAAGGGCCGTGGGTTGAGAATCCCAGGACTCTCCCTGTTGGGGCTCTGCCTAAGGCAGCTCAAGTGCCCCCACAGCAGGAGCCTTTCCTATTTCCCACAGAGACCTTCCTGCCCCAAGTTCTCACTCTCAGGGAGTGGTCACTGAGCTTCGTCTGCTGTTCCAGCTCTGCCTTTCCCCCCAGTCCCTTGTGGCTGCTCGTCCTCATCAGAGGGCTGCAGAAGATCCTCGCTCTCTCTGCTGATCACCGTGCTAAACAAACCTGATGCCTTTGCTGCTTTGACCTTGATTTTTCAGCACAGGCAGGGTCAGATCTGTAGGCCACTAGATATGTAAGCAGCCAATTATCACCCCAGGGCTCAGTCACTGTCCTCAGCCTTTGCCAGGCTCCATTAGAGGAGAAAGAGCTCAGAGATGGAAGAGGCAGGCTGGAGAAATAGCCGGCTGGAGTTAACAAACCATGCAGACAGGAGGCACAGCCCCCAGGGATCTCCCCTATGCAGTTGGTGCAGGTAAAAGATTGCAGAGGTTTCACACCAGGAAAACAGAGATACTCAGAAGTGATTTAACAGCTATTGCTAGCCTAATTGCCTGCAAAATCATTATTTTGCAGCAGGGGAGGGACGCAGGGAGGGAGGAAGGAACAGGGCTCATTCCATCATACATGTGCAAACACATACACGTGCACGGGTGCACACCCAGCCCAACAACTATTCCTGCAGAAACCTCTCTCTCATTAAAGGTAGAAGCTAAGTAAAAAGAAAATTGAGAAGGCCAGAAGGTCTGGCAGACATTCACCCACACTGCACAGACCATGTAAGCCCTGCTCCAGCAAAGACGTGGTTATTGTAGCTTGCAGCCAGAAGTCTGGCCCTTAACTCAAGCCATCCCTTTACCTGTCTTAAACTCTAGCTTTCTTATCTTCAACCCCAGGCACAGAGCCCAGAGGATCTCCACCTTCCCTGCACATTCCTCTCAGTCCTGAGCATCAAACACCACAACAGCAATTTCTCTTTGAGATTTATTCCTGGCTCCCAGACACCCACAAGAACCAGGGCATTTGGGTTAGCAAAAAAATCAAAAGAAGAGTCTGTGAAGGGGAAATGAGAAGATTCTCATCAAAGCCTGCAAGCGATCATCACTAAAGTCACGGACACCAATACGATCTCTGCTGGGAAGGCTCCCTAAGTTGCCAATTGCAAGGAATTTGAAGCACGCACCAGCAGTTTGCTCAGTTCCTGCTCTTTGCTGGCATCAGCTACAGGCTCCACATGGAGCTGGGGTGCTGGGATAGATAGAGTTTTCTTCTGACTGAAGTACGGGTATTCTTATATTCAAGATGTTCTTATTAGGCTGTGGGATTAGGGCCTGACTGACAATCCAGTGGGGATTTCTCCTTGAAACTGCCTGTAAACCACGAGCACCTCTGCAAGGCAAGAGGAACGGGAGCAAGAAGAGACGGAGAGGGCTCCAGGACCATCCACAAGTCCCAAAATATCAGTCCACTACAAACCCCACTACCAGACGTTTGCACGCTCCTCCACAAACATGCTCGTCACCTCCACCACAGCAATACCTGCTGCCACTGCCTACACGTCTGTCCTGGACAGGCACACGCTCCTTGGACCACAAGATGCTCCACTCAGCACCCTGAGCTCCCCTGCCCTCCTTTAACCCAACACACGTGTGCAGGGCTCCTGGGGAGAAACGTGGTCTGGCCGCACATTAATCCTGCTTCCCGGAAGGCTGTGCTCACTGGGCTTCGTTCTGCAAAGCTGGCTGCTATTAAAACATCAGCGTGATGCTTCCCGAAGGTCAACTACCAGGGGACTTATTCTGGCAGCTGTTTGTTTGTTTGTCTGAACATTATCTAGGTCTGGCTGTTTATTTACATCCATTGAAGTATCAGACAATAAATATCCTCTCCCAGTAGCAAACAGATGCTTGCACTTGAATGTTCTGGCTAGCGCTGACTTCAAAACGATCTCCTTAATGAGCAAACAACACTATTAATCTTTAAAGACACAGGCTCTGGCCTTCCCTGAGCTCCCACCCTGGTCATGGCTAGCCCTACAGGCATCCTGGCAAGCAGCCCACGGGTCTGGTAGATGAAAGAAGGTAAAAGATACCTTCCATCACTCGACTGGTGCTTTTCAGTGTTATCTGCGTCTCCCCAGCTGCTGTGGGGTCCACAGGAGGGTGATGCTTGAGCACAGTCTCCCAGGCAAGCTGGTGGCAGATGCCTCAATCACACTTCTAAGAGGGAGATGGGTTTTAGAGGTTGGGATCGTACAGTTATCGAAGAGAGGGACACAATAAACCCCACCAAATCATGGGCATGGATTCAAAAGGGTCAGAGAAAGAGCAGTGGGCTTGGAGGACAAAGAAGGATTTGGTGCTAGCAAAGCAAGCACTTAGTCCCATTGCTGGAAGATAAACCAGGATCGTGGCAAAAAGCAAGTATCTTTAAGCTCACCAGAGCAACAGAAACACCTGCCTTCCAGACTGAAGCATCGATCCTGTCCCGTGGTCTGAGAGGACCATGTCTCTCTGTTAGCATGTTACTGCTCCACTAAGCTGGTTGGGGACGGTCTCTTTTGGAAAGCCTTATTGTGCAGATGGGGAGGCTAGGTGAGAAAGAGGTGAAGTGACCAAGCATGCCAGCAGCAGAGCTGGGAAACCTTCTCCCAAACTGTATGTCTACATTAGTGTAAAAGGACTTATCTGCAAAGGGACACTGTTTCTGCTAAAATCCCACCTGCATACTAAATGTGCTTCAGGAGCTTTAGTTCAGCTCCACCAAAGCCTGATTCCACAGCCTGAATCAGTGTTTGGAGCACATTAACAACATCCAGTTTTGTTTTATCCAAGAAAAATCCAGTTCATACACTATAAGACTGCTCTGCTGTATGAATCACAGCAAATTAAGAACGGACAACTGGTTGCCTTCAAAATTGACTTCAGGCTCACTTCAGAGGCATAGTTCTGAACAAAGACTCCTGTTACCACCTCACCTCTATTTTATTCTCCCTGCAGCTTGGACTGGTCACTGGCAGCAAAATAATGGATTTCCAATGTGCCAACTGAGCTCAGCTGTTTCCTAGTCTTCTAAAACCATCACCTCCTGCCCAGAGCATCATTCCTGGCCCACCAGCGTCAAAACAAGACCCTCTCCATTAACTCCTTTGTATAAAGCATTTGAAACCCATCCAGGACTCCTGAGAGTGTGGTCAGGAGGAGTATCATGATGGCCAGCCAGGCAGACAGCAGGAGCAGACGCTGGTTGGATGACAGTCAGTACAAATAATTAAATGAGTAACTAAGTGGAAGACGAACTGGTGAACCACGGCTCGCTCAGCCAACCCGTCCCTCCCCGACACCCTGCTTTTGTGCAGTGTCAGCAGCCCCCGGGCTGATGAAGTTAAAAGGAATTCGTCATCGCTGGCCCCAATGCTTCCAGCTGGCACTCCAGCAGCTCCCGCTCAAGTCATGCTGGTGGCTTATTTTGGCCATGAAATTGCCCCAGTTCCCAGGGGAGGTGATTAGGTGGCTGCCAGGAAGATTGCAAGGGTGGATTTCAAAAGCAGATTTCAGAATCCATCCCTGCTGCCTCCTCCTGGGTGCAAGGGAACGAACATGGCTGTGGCACTGCCTCTGAAAGAAGGAGAAATATTTTGGGGCAGGGAAAGCCAGACCTGGCAGGACAATCTCTGTCCTCCCCATATCCTGAGGCATGCCTCCTTTGTCCTCCTTGCCTCTCCTTCTCCCAGGGCTTCTCACTGAAATCACCATCATTATTTCTCACTATTGGATTACGGATCTGCAAACTTCATTTCTAGGAGATCCAAGCAGCCCTGGAGTCCAGCACATCAATCCAGGCTGCTCTGAGCAGTGCCCAGCCACAGCCTTACGACTGCACAGGGGCCTCTAATACTTCATTGCTTTTCCAATATCAGTTCCTCCCTGTTTTATGAACCTAATGTTCCCCAGTGGACGCTGGGACTGCTGGCTGCTGTTCCTGGCACGGCGAGGGGCAAAGACACAGCAGACAGCATATGATGTAATGTCAGGCCGTTATGATGATCACCTATTTTTGTTTTTCCATTGATTTCAGTTACATGATGTAGCTCTGTTGATCTGGACAAAGATGGGGAAGGGGCTGGTGACACTCCATGCTCCTCCTACTTCCCTCCGTTTTGGCATGTGTTTTCCAGTTGAATAATCCATCTAATCTGCCTGAAGCCTATTAACAGGAGATCAATTTCTAATAAAACATGGCATTTCAATAGCCCTGTCTATCTACTGGTACAAAAGGCCTTTAGAAACACTAATTGAAAAAGCAAGGGGTGAGGTATCTCTTTCTCATGCCTAATAGTCAGCAGCCCTCTCTTCTCTTGTACAGATGTTTTAATGTGCTGCTTGCATGGACGATGCCAGCCCATCCAAATACAGATCTCAGAGCAGCTTCAGCCATATGGAGAGCAGGATGCTGGAAAACCAGGTGTTCAGTCTTCTAAACACTCGTGCTTTCAATGCTATCCAGACCCCAATGAGTTATGACGGCAGCCACTGTCACCAGAGCTGATGCTAGCAGACCTGGAGAGGAGAGGAGAATCAACCCCGGCCTTTTGCTTCCAAGGGAGACCCCCACTCTAAACTTGCAAGTGCCCCCCACTTTTTACCCAGGTAAGGCTCACCTCTAAAACTCTGTCCCAAGCTCATCAGTGTCTGTGTGATCACTCATCCACTTAAATCCACAGACCCAAAGCTGTACACACAAAAATACCCCTGCGGAAGGCACCTACAGGCACAGCATGCGCGCTCTATAAAACACACCAGAGTGCACACATCTGCTCCACACAACAGGAGGGACAGCAAAGCGGGCTGGTCTTGCAATCCCTTCAGTTTCCTGGTTTACATTTCTTTTGTCCAGGAGATTTAAATCTTGTGGTTAGCGAGCAAGACTGGTTTGCTACAGCATTGTAACAGCCAAGGAGAATGGTTCTTCCCCCCTTCTCCATCCACAAAAGTTCCCAGGGCCTTTTTTCCAAGCAGCAAACACAGGGTTTTCAAGGAAACAGCTTCCCTAGAATACCGCCGGCTAATCCCTATCATCTGCAGGCATTGCATTGTAATCCTCCCTCCGCACACCCTTAGCCGGGCTCTGGCAGGGAGCACGGGTGGCTGCACTGGGCAGGGGCACGGGGTCTAATCCCTGCAGAGGAGTCACCCACTGACCTCCTGTGTAATCCAGCCAGGCTGCAAAATTAGGTCAAACAGAGATGTGCCTGACTGCTGGATACGAGATCTCTCTTGCAGGGCGAGCGCAGCAGGGCGGAGGAGGATTCCTCTTACTTCAGGAGGTTCAGGAGAAACATGGGACAAGATGTTGATGGCCATCTGTGTTACTTTTCTAGAGAGACGTGGGTCGCCCTGTCTCAACATGGCTACTAGGTGCTCCAGTTCCATGGTGGGTCAGTCTCACAACGGACCGAGCATGCAATGTCTGGGATACACTGGAATGAACCTTCTGCTTTGGGCCAGAGGGTCCTTCAAGCCAGGAGACAAACTCCTAGCTGGCAGAGGTCCCCTTTTTTTTCATAGTGCACAGCGTATGACTACTGTGCCATACTGCTGTGGTTCCCCACCAACATTCATAGCAAGAGATAATCCTGGCTGCAATGGATTTATGATCTGAATTAGACATAAATAAAAGACCAACCTTTCTTTCTGGGCTTGAACAACACCTAACGCAGTGGGTTTATGACTATTGCTCCCAGTACCATGAAAATAATAATTACAGCTTGAAGTGTGGCCAGCCGGGCTGTACCTGGACTGCAGGGCTCACCCCAAAGTGAAACAGCGAAAGAGCTGGAAACAGAGGGAAAGAGAAGGAGATGACCAGCTCCTTCCTCTCCCTCAGCAGGGAGAGCATGTCAGGTGTATGCATCTTTCACATCCATGAGCCAATTGACAGATGACATCATTTTTGAAAGCATGGTTTACACATGCTCCCCTGGCGCTCCCTGATTGATAAATTAGACACTCATGAGCCACGTGCTAATCAATGCAAATCATTAGTTTGTAACAACACAAGGCAAGCTCGGCAGAGCTCATTTTTCAGGGTAATAGCCTGCCAAGTGATCAGTGTTCAGCAACGAGCCCTGCCAGGCGATCTATTAGCAGCTGCTGGCACGCGCCTATGGCAGGGGGCTGAGGCCTTTGCTGTCCAGTCCCCACCACGGCTGGGGCTGTCCTGCTCCGTGCGAGAGCCAGAGCCCCAAACCTGCTATTCCTCTCATAGTCCCTGAACGCTTGTTCTCCACTTACCCCAACCCGGCAACATAAAAGAAAAGTCATTTGAGACCGAAAAATTGTGCTTTGCCCTCTATCAGTGGAAAACGGAGGGCACTCAAAGCATTGACCTGCAGATATGCCCTAGGAAACTTCATGCTGACAGCAGTGGCATCTCTAAGAGCTGATGTCTGCATCAGGCAGGTGTTTGGCCAAATGAAGAGGCCATTTGAACACTCTAGCTGCCAGATTTTACACCCAAACTTTTGGCTTCAGGCTTTTACAAGCACTGCCCAGCTGAGTGAGTACTCTGGGAGAATGAAACTACGTCAGGGAAAGACCTGCCACTGTTGACCTTTCTGCCAGAGCAAAGGGAGGGCAGGAGCATGGGACGACTCTGCTCCTTCCCCAGAGGAGCCCATACAGCCTCTGTGTCTGCTTCCCAAACTCCGCAGGATTTCCATCCCGCTGGCAACACAGCAGACTCTCTTCAAACATGGGTTGCTTTATCAGGCATATATCCTACCACAGGTACTCTATAGAGTACTCTCCTCCATGGAGAGCAAGGATTCTCTATTCGACATTCCCAAAAGGTAAAGTTCAGTGCTCACAGAGAGGGCCCTGCTGCTGGATGCTGATATTTATGATCCCAGCGGATAATCTCAAAGGTCATCCTAGTGCCATACCATTCATGTGCACTACGATGGGGCTTCTGGATCCTGCAGCTGCCTCTCTGCAGCACACCCATGGCTACTCTACAGCAATAAAGTCATCTCCTGCTCCTCACAGCACCCTACTGCATGAGCTGAAAGGACCTATTAGCTCCCTAGGTCTTCTCATACGTCATGGAGTTGTTCCAGTTTTCCAGGGTGCAGGAATTCAGATGTACATAAAGCCACTAGCCATGGCAGGAAATGTTCAGATCTCCAGGCACTTTTGTTTCTCCCAAACTGGTGGAAATTCATTTACACGGCCAACATTCTGGGGCGGGTACAGCTACTTTTTAAACATTTACCCTGTTGCTGCCACCAGTCCTGGTTCTTCAGAAAGGGAATGTAAATAGATGCTTTCAGGCAGAGTGGGTTTTGATTGAGATTAAGGGAACAACAATACAAAAAAAAAAAAAAGTAGGAAAATTAAAATTTTACATACAAGAGCATGGGTGGCAGCTTGTGAGGTGCACAACCCAAAATGCTTGCCTAACTCTGGTCAGTTCTTAAGCAGAGGTCACACTGTAGATCAAAACAATTCAGACAAGTAGCAGAACAGCTCAAAGCCCTGCATGCTTTTGGTTCAGAAATACCCAGAAGCACAGCGTGTGTGTGAATGGGACTGACGAGAGACAAAGATATCAACATAGTCGGCCTGGAGTAGAAATCCTTACATGGAATTGCTCAGAAATCGAGGCAGATAGTAATATGGGATGGTACGAGGACAGATGGATGGCAACACGGGCTGGATCGTGAATACAAGTCCTTTATAAGTGTCTGTTCGTGGGGCTGAGGGACCAGATTCCTCCCAGAGATGAGCTCATCCTGCCATGCCAGGAACGCGGTGACCCGGAGGGCTGGGAGCCCCGCGGCGGGGGGTGCAGAGCAACACCACAAAGGGCCCTTTGACTGCGGCCAGACGGGGTGAGCTTTGAGACACCCACGGATCCTCACGACAGTGTCGCTTGAGAGGAGGCCAGCTGCCCTTTGGCAGCGGGAGGCACGCAGGCGTGCTGAGACCCGGGCACTTACACGGGCACACGGGCAGGAGAACACGCAGCAGCACACGGATGGGCACGGGCAGCCCATGGCATGCAACGAGGTGGAAATATTCGAGCAGGCGGGGGTGCGGAGGCACCCAGCAACACACGCACGTATGCGCGAACACAGCCTGCCCACCGAGGCTCATCTGTCTGGGCTGAGGATGCGCTCACCGACATGCCATGGGGTCTGGCTCACGAGGAAAAGGCCACGGGGTGACGTAAAGGTGAACACAGGCGTGCACCCGGTGTGTATTCACACCCAGCAGAGTCTGGGGTGGGAGCACACGTGGACGGCACAGGCATCCCCGCAAAAGGACCTGCTCCCTGCAGCAGCCAACACGGGGAATCTGGTGGGAATACGGGCATTCACACACACCTCGGGCGGCGCAGTGCCCTGTGCAACTCCAGGCATCAGCGAGGGCAACAAGCTCAATCAGAGCCTGTCACATTCAATCTTGGAGATATACAGACACATTTGCAATTTCCCTTTACAGCGTATCAGAGGCAGACAAAAGCTCCCGCTTTGCTGGGGATTTGGGTACCTCATCACTTTCTCTAAAAAAAACAAATCGAAAATCATATCCCAGAGATTATATCACTGGACAAGTAAGATTCTCTGTTCTTGCACAGATATTTGTGTCAGGTGCTGGTGCTAAATGACTACAGAGAGATGCGGAGAGTGATGAGCTGTAAGTGCGTAAGTGAAAACAGAGAAATCTGGGATCCAGAGCTTTTTGCTCACTCCCTTGCTAAGAACTATGGGCTTGGGTGGGTGGATGGAGCGGTGGCTTGGGAACAATTCCTGTCAGCAATGTGGGGACACGTTAACTCCAAGGCCAGGGGAAAGGGAAACCTGAAAGAGAAGCTCTCCAAGGAAATCAGCCAGCCCAGGCTCTCTGTCCAGTCCTTTCTGTCAGTTGACATCCCTGGGGCTAAGGTTGAGATAATGAGGTCCCACGTATCTCTGGGCCCCAGCCCCACTGACAGGGTTGTGCTCTGCAAAGGTTATTGTAATTCAATTGCTGACTCTTTCAGCTCCTGGGCTTCTCAATGCCAAGGTGACCTATTAAGAACTTAATATCAGATAAAAAACATCCCTTGAAGCCTTTCTAACCTTCATAATCTATGTTTATCCACAGGAAAAAAAGGAAAAAAAAAGAGAAAGAGTGAATGCTTATCTTCCAATATTGCCTCAGATAAAAGGGAAGTACCATCTGGGGACAAAGCTCCACATTTGCCCTTTCTCCCCTTTCATGCAAGCAGCCAGAAAACCGATCCAGCGCTGAAACGGCGGTCGAGGCCTCTTTCATTCACCTCCCACAGACTGATCCTCCACTGAAGGCTGCTCTCATCTGCCGATCCACCAACAGTTCCTCTGCTTTTGTCTCTGATGTCTGACCAAGGGACATGTCTCTCTGCAGGCCAGCCTCAGCACAGACCACCCTTCTCACCAGCCAGTCCCAAATGAGTAGCAGTGGTCCCAGCAAGTGCCACCTCTTCCATCAGCCAACCTTCATCAAGACCAAATCCCTCAGCAGCCGTCTCTGCTCAGGTGTGTCTCACTGAGGCCTTTGCCTTTCCAAGGCTTCCTCTCATCTCCCATCAGCCGGTCCCTCATTAGTGACCCAAAGTCATCCCTCATGCTTTTTTTTCTTCCGAGGCCACCAGAAAATTTGTTGGTCCTCTCCAACATCACTTGGCTGGATTCACCTGCAGTCTCCAGCACTGAGCTACAAGATGTCCCTAGTCACCTCTGAATGGTGAGACAGCCACCCCTCCAAATTCCTGCAGAAAAGCCCACACCAAACACATCCCTGCTCAGTTCCTCCCTCCCCATCTCTTCAGTCCTTCCTGAAAGCACCACCACCAACCTCAGCATGCGGCTGCTTCCAAGTGGCCCTATGGACTCCATGCAGCCCCTTGGCTTCGTCAAGTCTGTCCCCCTTGGATCCCCAAAACTACTGCTGCGCCCTCACAGGAAAGCAGCCACTTCTGAGGATGCCACGTGAGCAAACGTGAACGGCGGGAGGAAAGCATCAGCAGCCATGGCCTTCGCTCTACCTCAGTTAAGAGAGTAAAGGGAGTGGGGCACGGGGGCTCTCAGCTCTGGGGCAGGAGGATGAAGGGCACTAGTGTATAGAAGGGACATGCAATGAGAGAGAAGAAAAACAGTCCCAAGCCCAGAAAGCAAAATCTTGCTCCCCCATGGTGAAAACATGGGTCCAACTTAATGAATTACATGATGAATTACATCAGAGATCACTAGATACGGAGCAGTGGAGCAGTGAATATCAACAGTTCTTCCCAGCACCCTCCTTTGCACAGCCCCTTACTCCAGCCTGTGCTGGTAACAGTAAATGCTCTCTATTCTTCTTCATCCTCTTATTTGGCTCCAGGGTTAGAGCAAAGGACTTAGAAAAAAATCAGAATCTTAAACATTAGCTGAGCTATGAACTGGCCATATGACTTCAGAGATGTCACCTACCCCGTCAGTGCTTCAGTTTCCACATTTTTCATTGAAACACTTGTGGATTGGATGATTTTTAGGGGAGAGTGTCTGTGCCTGCAGGAAATGTTAAATGGAGGTTCTTGAGATATGAAGCATAGGCTCAAAAAATACTACCAAAGTAGCATGCATCATCGTGCATCCCTCAGCTCAGAGAGTGACACAGTGGAAAACAGCATATTGTATGAACACACACCCATGGCTCTCAGATCATTATTAGGGGCACCTCCAGAGAGGGCTGGGGGAAGTAAAAATTGATTGGTGTTGGAAATCTTCAAATGAAACGCGTTATGGAAGTCGAGCAATTATTACCTCCAATAGCGTAAGAATAGCACGTATCTTCATACCCTTAATCACAGGGGTTCCTTGTACATCAATCAGAATTAGCCAAATGTGTATTCAAAGCCCTTGATTGAATTGTCTAAAAATAATTCAAATTAATTTAAAAATAATGGCGTGGTAGGCACATTTTTAACACTGGTAAATCACCAGCCAGGACCATCAGTGTAAAGCCTCCATGTACAAAGAGACAAAAGGTGGAAATGCAGTGGTCAAGGAAGGCAGTGATTTCCTCCCAGCCAAGCACACCCCAGCATCTGCAGAGCATCAACCCAGGTCTATCGGAGCACCCCATGGAGGAAACAGAGCCCTCCGTGTGCACTTAAAAGGATTAGCAGATCTGCTGGGAACTGTCCTAAAGGAGCTGCATGGTACAAAGGGCAAAGCACAAGGCATGATCAAGAGAGAATTAGGAGAGCCAGAGAGATTTAGTGGGCGAGTGCTGACATATTATTCCACTTAGACAGAGGCAGGGGACTTCTGGGAGAGGAGAAAGGCTGCCTGAGTCCATTCAGGAGCCTGGAAAAGCTGAGCACAAAGTGGGCCCTGATGGACCATCTTTAGGGATGCTTTGGCTGAGCCAAGTGATGCATAAGGACCACAGCCCAGCTGGGAAGTCAGAACGGAGCCAAGAAGAGACACTGTCCTTCCAACAGGACCAACTTGCAGGTCTGCAACTCACTTGGTGCCCCATATCTTCCCCCAGACCTTTTATTTACTTTTGTCAGTACCAGAGCAATGTCCTGTCTGAGGCAAGACAGCTAGTTACTTTTCTTCTAATGTAAGAGACTGAGATGTTTGATCTCCCCTAAGGAGCTGCAGGAGTCCTCCATCCTCTAAAGGTCTGTGGGTTGCTATTTACCTACACAGCTCGTTACCTCTGTACAAGCGGCTCATACCTGGCCACATATCGGTGGAGACCAATAAACAAGTCCTGCCTGAAAACTTCTGGGGACAAAATGCAAGCATTCCCGGGGTGGTCGCTAGCAGAGTAAAAACCATACCCCAGCCACTACTGCTGCAGTTGCGTGCTTGGATAGCAGAATTTGGGAAAAAGGCCAGGACTGCTTGCCAGAGATGTTCATGGCACTGCTGTGTTTCAGGTCCCTGGGGTGCTGAAGCAGGATCTTTCCCCGCTATCTTGAACATGTCAAGCAAGACAGGGAGCATGCAGCAAACCCAGCTGAAGCTTTGGTGATGGGACATGATGGAAGAATAGCCTGGGCATGATCTTCTTGTGTCTCCATAGCCCTCACCTATCTCCCATGGGCTGGGAAGAGACAGCAAGAGCGTGTCACTCATGGGAGACAAGGGATCACTTTCCTCTGGGACCTCGAGGTAACCCGGGCAATGAAACTCTACCCAAAGCCATTTTGACATAAGGTCGCGGTGCGAGACAAAGCAAGGTCAGGAGTTCAGCGTCAATACAGCAAGTGCCAGTCATGACACAAAAGACTCAGGGATCAGATATACCTGCCAAGCGCTGCTTGGTAAGGAGGATATTGAGATGCATAATTACTCCCCTTTTCATCTGTGCTGCTCTTCCCCTCGGTTCACACGGCTCTCCTGGCTTTGTCCTTGCACAGGTTGCGTCCGAGCAGGGTCTTAGCCAAGGCACCCCTCCATAGCCACGCTGTAGTATTTGAAGGATGAGGGATATAAGAGCTTAACCCCCCCCCTTCACTGAAGCAATGGCTCAGCCTTCAGCCAAATCACTCCTAAAAGCAACTAGTTATCTCTGTGATCACCTCCAGCTTTGTGCTGGAGTAAATCAACAAGGTTACCCCAGATTTACACACCAGTAGCAGCAGGGACTCCAGAGGAACTAATGTGGATTGGTGACTGCAAGAAAAGAAACAGGACATCAAAACTCCAAAGTAGAAGCAACTCCTTTTCCTTGAAATCCTGCCAGAGTGGGTTAGTGCTGGTGTTTCATATTCCTGAAGCTTGGGGTGTTATTTAGTGAAATTCCAAGTCAAGGAAACACAATATGCAAAACCCTGTGCATTTCGAGGTACACACCGACCTTCATGCGAACAACTGCTTGAAACATCTGCAACATTGAGGCTTTGCTTGAAAACAGACCCCTTACTGGAATTACCATTTGCTCACTCTTTCCCAAAGCCTGATCTCCTTTTGAGGGAAAGCTTTCCATGTTTCCGGCGTTTTGTTGTGGTGAAATTAGATCAGTTTCGTGAAACTGAAACAAAACACAGTAACCTCAGGTTTGGAGATCTTCACGCTCCCCTGAGGATGCTTCACTGAGCCCTGGGGAAAACAGATTTACATGTGCCTGGAGCTCACTTGTTTTCATCTCTTTACAGATCTCCCTCATAAGACAGACAGGCAGAAAACCAGGCTTTTTAATAGTTACTTAACCAACCCTTATCAAGTTGCATCTAAAGTTTTTTTGGTCCATGGGAGATGGTGAAAAAAGTGCAGGAGGTGAGCGGCTATGCATGTGCATCCAGCGCAAGAGGGGGAAGGAGAAGGGGTTGGGGATGGGCTGTCAATTATTTTTGGTAACTATTAGTCCAAAATGCTCCTTTTTGGTCGAAACTTCTCTACGTGTGCAGCAGATGGCGCAGCTGCAGTAGCTGTCCCACTGCCACCCACTGTCCCCACTGCCACCCACTGTCCCCACGCCAGCCCCAGGGCCATCCCTCCCTAGCTGGTGGTCTCATCCTGCCCTTTTTTTGGCTGGTCCTGCACCATGCAGCCCCCAGCACTAGATTTGAGCTCTCCCAGAGCAGTTTACAGTGACGAAAGCGGGCCACCGGCTGTCTCAAAGAGGGAGGACACATCCGCAAGGGATGCAGGAGGCACAGTTCCATCACGCAGAGATGGATGTGCCGCAAAACCCCGCATCAGTGCCTCCTGGGACATTGGCATCATTCACAGCCCTGAACTCAGCCTGAGCCCTCCAGCCCTCCTCAGGACGTTTAAAACAGGGTAAGACAAAGGACAGGCTACAAAATGGGCCATGGGGAGCAATCCTGCCTAGGCTCAGGTGCTTCATTTCCATACCAGGAGGGAAGAGCCACGTCCCCGGTGCAGGGCTCGTCTCCGCAGGCGATGCCAGTTTGTGTGATGGAGACCAGAGCCCGACCAGCTGCCCCAGGAGCCAACCTCCTCCCACCGCCTGCACCCTTCTGGGCCCGGCTGCATTCATCGGAGAAGACTGGCGCTTCTCATCATGGCTTTAATGGTTCCCACTGGACTACTATTTCTGTCCGGGAATGACAGAGGAAGGCAGTGTGAAGCCTTTATTTTTGGGACTCCGGGCTATCTTTGCAGGCTTTGTGGTTTAAAGGGACGTGCCCGCTCCCTTTATGACAATCGACTGCTTCTTCTCTCATCTTCAAAGGCTAAAGCTAAAACTTATTACACTGCCAATTTTGTCCTGGGCCAACAACTCCCCCCCACCCTTTCGTGTTGAGGAGCAGAGCATGATCATGCCTCTCCTTTCTCTTATTTTTTTTCTTTCTCTGCTTCTGTTATACTCTCTTGGAGGAGGACTAGATGGTTGCTTATAAAAGGGAGAAACTTGTGTTTGTACACAGATCTCTTGGCAGTTGGGAAAGAAAATACAAAGGAGAAAATACTATTCTGTGTGGAAGCATCTTGGCAGCTGGTGGCAAACAAACTACAAGAGGAGGGACACGGAGCAGGAAGGAGAAAGAGTTAAAAGACTTTTTTTGGCGAGGACATGGCCGTGTCCTATATCTTTATTTGCAGTTGCCTTCTCCCACCCGTCCCCCAAAATGGGAGCTCTTCAAAGCTTCTTGCCCTAGGCCCATGGCCTTGGGAGCGGAGCAGAGACAGCCACAAGCAGGCTGCCAGCCAGCCAGCTGCCACCTTTGTCCCTGCAGTAGCACTAAAAAGCACAGCTGGGAAGCGTCTGGGGGATTGTTTCTTTTTTTGTTTGTTTGTTTTTTTCTTCCGAGAACAGCCTTTTTTTTCTTTTTCCTGGAAGCACATTTTTCAAACCCAAATCTGCCCAACCCTTCTGCGAAAGTCACTGCATTTCTTCCGACAGCCACAGGGTGTCAGCAGCTATATGGAGTGTGTCCCCTATAGAAATCCCAACGCCCCGAGAGGTCCCAGAGCTGGAGCAATGCTTTGGGGTGGGTCTCATCCTGCCCTGTCCCCCCCCATCAGAGTTTCCAATGAGTAAAGGAGAGCCTTGTCCCACAAGCTGCTGCCCAGGATTTGCCCCAAGCCCCCAGGACACTGGCAGAGGACTTTGGGATTTTAGGGCAGGCGATGTCAGTTCTTGCCGGGTGCAGAAACGATCCCAAATTAGCTGTGAGCTGGTGGCACATCCTGGCACGGGAGGCTTTTGAGGGGTAGCTGGGGAGTCTAGGAGAGGAAAAAACCCCAAAGGTGACAGGGGTGACAATGAGATGGGCTAAATTTCCAAATCCCTCTATCTCTGAAGGTCTGAAGCCAAGTCCTAGGAAATATTAGCAACGGCACCTCAGTGGGATTGCAGACAGCAAATTCAGACCACAAATGCCACCTTTACAGCCTCATTAGTGCATTAGTTTGGTGTTCCTGACCAGCAACAAGGAGCTTTGCCATGTCCCACCCACGAGTTAAAAACTCCCCTTTGGCTTCCCAGCTTCACCCAGGGAGGGAAGCAGCAGTGAGACGCCCCAGGTCCATGTGCACAGCCAGCCGTAATCCCTGGTGTCTGAAAAGAGCATCAGGAGGCACAGGGGGTCGAGTCCTCTGCCAGTCCCACAAGTGCCCTTTGCTGTCACTCATCCCATTTCGCACCTCGAGTGTCCCATCTGTAAAATGGGAACAGTGAAATCTCCGTCCCTTGGAAAGTCTGAGCAGCACAGCGAAGGAGTTGCATTGAGGGTGGAGGAATGCGGCAGAAACCCTTCAGATCCCATGTTTCTCGCAACAGTGTTCCCATCTACTCCGCAGACCACGACTAAACAAGGTGCCATTTCTAGTAACCCAGCTCAAAGCAGGATATTTCTGGTGAAAAAAATTGAGGAGGGGCAAGCTAAACCAACCTGAAAACAAATGGCTGAGGACTGAGCAGCCCTGCTCTGTCTGGCTCCAGAGAAATCTTGCTGTTGCCAGTTACCTGCGTGCCTTCCAGGCATACACTAAATGTGGGATTCATCTTGTTTAACATGGTCTTCCCGAAAATTAGACATCTCGCCTAATGAGTCAGGCAGGTTTCCCCTCTAGTCAATGGAAAGAGACAGGTTTCACCACAGGGCGATTCATGCCATCCTAAATAGGTGTCTCAAGCAGATGGAGTGAATTGCTTTCTGGAGATGCCAGTGCCTCTCCGTTATCTATAAACAGCAACTCATCTCGATTCAGTGCTGATGACCAGCATTAGGTGAGACAAATCTCAGCCTGAGTTACTGTCTGGCATCTCTTACAGACGGACCATCCACCTTTTCCTTGCTGTCCATGTGGGAAAAGGTGTGTAGATGGTTTATTACAGAAATGCTTAATTTTGAGGGTAATGTTTGTTTGCTCAGCATGTCATATTACAAGGAGAGGGTTGGAGAACTGTACTTTCATCTCTGTCTATCTTGGGATGCTATGCTATTACACAATTATGAACCAACTCCTGCAGAGCTAGAAGAGCTGCAGACAGAGCTGTCTCTTCTTTTAGAAGAGCAGAAAAAGGGCCACTGAGCAGCTTGCAGGTAAGAGCTAACAGAGCTTGCTGTTAGTGCAGAGCTGACAGTAGGAAACAAAGAATTTGCCACCACCATCCTTGTTACATGCATACAAGCCTTGTCCAAGCTGGAGCTTCCCATGAATTCCTGGTTTCCCAGTTAGATCACACTGCTGCAGTACAGCAAGGTGGCCAATTCGCAGTATATCAGGAATAAAAAAGTCTGTTAATCAATTGGGAGTGGTAAGAGTGCTCATGGACTGCTCAGACAAACCTAGGCTGAGCTTTAACCCGAGAAGTTGTGTCATGTACTCCATACTCTCTAAAATCACCTCCACCTTGTATGTGTTAAGCTTCAACCACGAGCAGTTTGTGGCCAGTACTGAGGCATCTTATTCATATATGATGGATGCAGCCAGCTCCATAGTGTTGGAATTTGGTCTGCGAAACCATACAGGCTCATCTGTAGCTCACAGGGCTTTGAATCACGATGGGGTCAGTTTTAGCATATTTAAACCCATTTGCAGGTCCCCATGACCCTGATTCCTGCACTTTATGGTTGGAAATAAGATGCCACAGGCAACTGTAAGCATAGCTTTAGGTGCAAAAGTACATTGATCAGCTATGAAGGAACCTGGAAGAATCTGGTTATGGCCAAGCTCCTTGCTGCCCCGTTCAACACCAAGTGCTGTACTGTGCTTGGTTAGAAGGGAGTTTTGGCAGCACCTCTTAAAAAGCATTGGGTCTGTCCATCATTTCCAAGTTTCTGCTTCATCTACATGCAAGTGCCTTCCTCAGGGGAGCTCTTTCCAGTTCCCCTTGGGAACCTCTCTCCCCACACTTCTTAATGCTTTTTTCACCATCAGCACATACACAATAACAGTTTGGATCTCCAATGTAACACTTAGCAATGGGTAAGGGAGACCCTTCTGCGCCTGACCAGCACTGGGCTCCCGTGTCTTTCTGCAGCACTCCAAAAAATCCAAGCAAAGCATCCTCTGCCTCGTGGTGTCCCATCAAGTTTCTCCTGATGGGGACCATTTCCAACATCACTGGCAAAAGCGGCACGTACGAGGCGGCAGGTCGCCGCCCGACATCTGCCGTGCACATTTCACATCCCCTGCAAGGGGCTTTCAAAGCAACCCTCTGCTGGGATGTTTGTACAAACATGTGTATTTACTGTGTCAACACACATTAGAGAGCAAACACATTAAAAGGAAAAGGAAACAGACTATGAGCTGAGGCCTCTCCAAACCTCGCTCCACCGCAGCTCTTTCCTGGGTTCTCAGGTCGATGGCAGAAGCCCTTATTCCCAAAGTCTCGCCCCTCCTCTCCCCAGCTTCTGCCTGCCCAGACGGCCACAGGAATCAAGTCTCTCTGGCCAGCAGACATCCCTATGCTGGACACGTGCCTGAAGATGGAAAATTGAAGTGTCTTTGTGATAGAAAGCTCCTTGGACATTTTTGGTTCAGAATCAGGAAATAGTGCTGAGAGGGAGCAGGGAGTGCGAGGGATACAGCGGTGCAGGGGACAGCGGCAAGCACAGGATTGCTGCAACAAACACGTTTCTGGTTCAACCGCAAGTCCCAGCCATCTCCAGTGCTGTTCTGCCTTGCCTGCCGTAAAGTTTATCTCGAAGGCATCCTCTCCTAAGAATCCCATCAGCCCAACTGCTAGGGAACTCTGCCGTGATCCACGATCCCCAGGCAGAAGGCAAGTTCGTACAGGCAGAACCAATATTTAGCAAACCTCCATTTTTCTCAAATAGGCTGAGGATTTCCGGGGTTATTCATTCTTGTGATGCTGCAGCCGGGAAAAGCAGCACTGAGATGTACATAAAAAGATGTTTAAAGAAAAACAATTCCTCCTGACTTGTCACATACTGGATCCAGCTGTTGCTTGCATTCACTGCTTCCTCTTCAGCTTGGCGCACAACTGCACGTGTGTGTGTGCATGAACACACAGGCAAGACAGACAGACGTAATTATAAAGCTGAAGCCACCTAGCACTTCCCAGCTGTCAGTCCCAGAAAAAAACATCATGATTTAAATGCAGACACATCTACCACTTAAGTAAAAGTAGAGTCCCTGCTACAAGTAGTGAAGAGAGCAGTTTAAATATATCTTGGAGAAGACGGTGATATAAACGCTTGCTGGTAAGTCCAGCAAAACCTTAGACGCAAAAAGAAAAAATACTGAAAACAAAATCATCCAAGGACGTTGGGAAAACCCCACTGTTGTGCCATGTGGAAGCTTTGCGTGGTCCATCCCACAGCACTGGCGGCAAAATCATCTGCTAAACTCCATCCCCTGCCAAGGAATGCCCCCAGGACCATGCACCCAAGCCTGTACTGATACGATGCCCAGTCAATACCCAGTGCAGCAGCAGCGCATGGCAACACGCTTATACGGGGAGCAGGGATCGCCCCTTTTGCAGGAACCCAAGTCCAATGCAGGTCTCTGCAGCACTTTGCATTGCACAGCCTCAAAATTCCCACACAAGACGGCCTGTCAGCGGAAAGCCTGGCTCTTGGGAGGGGAGCGGCGGGGAGACCTTAAAAGAAAAATCAATGCCAAGCGATGTGATTGACACTTCAAAGGGCGTTTGGCACCTTGCCAAGGAAAACTCTCCATTGCTTTGCAGGACCAAGTGTACAGGAGAATTCCCTGACCCAGATCCACTTGCCTGCCACAAAACCATCCCGCCACGCCAGTCCGCTGCCTGGCAGATCCTGGTCATGGGGGATTCGCTCTGCTCAGGACAGAGTCCTGGATGCCATAGGATGCTGGTGGTGAGAGAAGGAGTCCTTCCCATAAGGAGATGCAGGGGAAAGCATACGCAGGCAAGCAATCTCCAAGAGTTATCACCCATTTGCCACCTCTGGGAATTGAGTGCCTGATTTTCAGAGCACTAGGTCCAGAGTTACTCCAGAGCAACCTAAGGCAGCCTGAGCTTTTGTAGGGTGCATCAAGCTACTGGGAGCTGGGGGAAGACACATGCAAGCCCTTTGGCTAGCATTAGTTGATATTTCCCTGAATGACCAGGATAAAGAAAGAAGCTAGTTAAATCAGGAAAGGCTGTGAGCATGCTGAAGAGCAAAGCTTGGACCACAAAATGACCTGCATGAATTGAAGAAATGGTTCAGAAAAAAGAAGCAGGATTGAACTCAGGGAAGGCAAATACTCTCAGGCAACAATAACTGAGTACTGAGGTGGTACTGCTGAGGCCATGAGTGGGGCACTTCGGAAGGCCAGGTGAAGAGGACGAGACTCATGGGGGACCTGGGGAGCCTGAACTTGTACGGCAAAGCAGGAGGAACTGGGGCTGTTTAGAGAAGATGCAGGGGAAGCAGGATAATCTTCAAATGGGGAGAAAAAAGGAAGAGAATAAACCTTTCTCTGTGTCTGATATGGGTAGTCTCTGTGGATAATAGCAGGGAGGCTGGCTTTAGATTTTGGAGAAACTTTCTAGCCACATGGGTAAAGGAGCCATGGGGCAGCTTGCCTGCAGAGCCTGGCAGTTCCATGAACAGGCTGGAGAAGCTCCAGTCAGGGAGGATACAGGTAGAGTTGATCCTGCCTTCAGGGGGATGGACGAGAGAAGCTCTCAGGTTTCTCCCAACCCTATTTTCCACTGTATATTGTGAGCAACCCATTGCACAGGGGAGGTTCTGGCTGGGACTGGCTCTGCAGCTGCTGTTTGGATGAGAGGAGCTGCTCCCAAACCCGCCGAGCTGGCAGGGACCCAAAACCGCCTCCCAGAAATGACAAATCCCTGTTCCTCACCCCTGCTGGCTTCATTCACTTAGTGGATACTGTTCAAATTAGCAGCCACCTGCACTGCTGCTGCACTCATGACTGCATTTACCCACGTGCTGCACTCCCTCGTACATGATGCTTCATCCTTTTGCTCTAGGCGCGCACCCTGTTGTTCTCAGTGCCGCAGCAAAACGAAGCATGCCCTAACTGCTTCTTTCCTCGGACACCACGGGACATGATGGCTGCGTTTTCCTGTGCACGTGGGGGTAAAATGGGGCAAGGTTTCGGAGGGATAATGTGGTGGTGTGTTGTCACAGGTTTAGGCTTAGTCAAAACCAGCACAGTGTCACAAATTTCTGCTTCAGCCTTGTCCCTCTGCAGCCTACGGGCGTGATTAAACAGCACCAGCACAGCAAAGGATCTTTGTATGTGACAGAGGATGTGAATTAGGTAGAGGGTGTGAGGCAATGGAGACCAGTTCCTAGAGTCTATCACAAATACCACCACCAGGCCCTTTTCTCAGCAAAGACCAGGACAGCACAAGCCATGGAAAAGGTAACACCCCCTACAAAAACACCCTTTTTGAGATGTCTGCCCTGTCACCACACGCTTCTTTTACAGGGACTGCGCAACAACACCCTGCAAACGGTTCAACATCGCCCGCTCCCCAAACAGCACAAAAGTCCTCCTAGGTCAGGCTGAAGACAGGGTGAATCTATCTGGGTGAAATTTCACTTCAGATGCTTGATCTAAGGATGACTACCCTGGTTAGCCATACAAGAACCTCAACATCCTCCATCCTGACACAAGGATGGAGAAGGACTGCTGGTACCCATCCCCACCCTGCACCTCCCAAACCTCCCTGGTGATGGATTACATTAAGTTGGGTTCATTGTTAGTAACTGTACAATTTACCTGACAAATTCAGGCTTGCAGTACAGCTTCATTAATATGTTTAATTTATTGTTATATTTCTTTCAGGTTAATGGTTTGAGAGTCTGTCAGAGTTTAATCTCTGCAGTTATTACAAACTGCTTGTTTCTTGTTAAAATGCAAAATGGAGTCAACCAAGGAGATTTACGGATGATAAACCAGCCAGAATAAATCTCTCTCCCGGGTGAGCTGAGGGGGCATGGAGGGGTGATGAACACTAACCATTTTAAATACTAGAGACACAGATGATACATGTCAGAAATAAGCAGACCTTCTCAGCCTGTCTTCTTTGGATAGCCAGAAAACCAGAAGCAAGACTAGTTTACCCTGAACACCCATCCCGGAGGAAGCAGGCCTGAGCTCCAAGACTTCAAACAAGTGAAGACCATACTCCAAAGCATGTCATGGAGGTCACCTTGCTGTGCAACAAGTCCATGTCAGAGCATGTCCCACCTCTCTAGGCACTGGTCACAAGCCCTGCGAGGACCTGGAGGACCCAGGCTGCTCCATAGACCTTGTGGTCATCAAACAACTCAACAACAATCCAAGGGGGACACCAGAGCAAGAAGAAAGGGAAATGTGCCCTGATCCTCAGAGCATCTTCCTGCACAGGCCCTTGTCCCCTGGCTGGGAGAAGGGAAGAAACTTTTGCTTTCTGGCAGCAGCTTCTTTGCTCGCTTGAAGGAATCTCTGTGTATTCTGTACATGGAAGAACCAAGGAGCAGCACAGGGAAAACGGGTTTTGATCCTCCATGCCTGGGTGTGGGTCCAAGCTGGCCTGACTCTAGGTGGATATGAGGAATAGCTGGCATGTAACAAGCACAATGGGTTTGTCCAAAACAAGCAACAAATAAGTTTTTTCTTCCTGTGGTACAAGACGTGCTGAATGGCCAAGCTTGTACCTGCCTGCAATCACCTTGAACAGATCAGTCCTGCAATACACCATTCCTGCATCATTTGCACCGGTCGTCTTTGACAGTTATTTTCCTCCTCATGTGTATTTCCTTCTAGTCATTGTACAAGGACAACAGCAATGCACATCCCTGTGCAGTTTCTCTCCCTCAGCACACAAAGGAGAACATGTTCAGATGAACAAGCCATGCACCCGAGTATGCACAAAATTAATGTATTTAGTGCATCATGAGACTCAGCTGACATGCACCCTCTTTCTAGAAAACAAAGACATCATATACAAAATAAATGATTCCAGTAAGTGCAAATAAATACATCCAGGACATGCTGGAATTTCAAGTGGTTTCACTAACACAGGAAGACACAAATTCCTGTAGCTGGATAAGTGATGTGAGCGAGGATGCCTCTGTGCTTGCTCTGTTTATATACTCTATCCACTTCTCTGCTGATGGCAATTCCTAGAGACAGGACACAAGCGTAGGTGAGGGACCTTATGTTTAACCACTATGGCCATTCCCGAGTTCCTGTCTGCAAGGGGATTTGTAATTAAGGCAGGTGGAAATGGCTTGCTTCCGTGGGCTGGCAACAGAACTGCTGTTCCACATGTTGCTGGCATAGGCAAGGCAAAAAGCAATGAGGACGTGATAGGAAATTGGGACCAATCTTCCTTGGTCATTGGCAATCCTGACTGAGAAATGGAGAAGATTATATTAGTAACCTTGAACATTTATAGCATGAACGTGGACACGGTCTGATCCTGCCAGTAGCTGAGGGCATATGGCACTTTGCAAGAGATGCTTAAGCTTTTAATAGGCTCTTGCCCAGACTCAGCCACAGCAGACTGCGGCAGTATCAGGAGCGAACAGTCCCTGAATGCTGAACCCATTATTCTCCGTGAAACCCCCCCCCACAAGCTAACTCATATCGATGACTTGGCTTTGCAGCAGCAGCAGCAGCAGCAACTCCGCACTCTTCTGTGTCATGCAAGCCCTGTACGGCCAGATGTCAAGGGGTCAGCCCCGTCCGTCGCTCCAACACAGCTGGAGGACATGCACCTTGCACAGAAGCAGTGGATTACACCACAGCTGCTCTACCCAGGGCCGTTCAGAGAAGAAAAAACAATGCTGTGTTTCACAGTGCCGAGCATCTATCTGCAGATGCAGCATGAGTTGCAGTTAAATTGCAGCCTGGAGGCACAAGGCCAATGCATTCCTCTGAAAGGCAAGTGGAGGGTGAAGGAGAGCACAGGGGCGGGGATACTTAATTCATGATAAATTACAAGAGACTGTAGCTACCCAGGGGTGGAACAAGAGCCAGGAGGCATTTGCAGTAATACCTGCTACCCTCCTAAGGTAAGATCTGAGCACACACACATATAGACACACATTACAAAAGCTCTTTCCCAACTCTTTCCCCAAAGTGCACTATTTTATGGGAAACTTGAGGGGAATTTGAGTGAGGACTATTCAGGCAAGATAGTCCTTAGGCTAGAGGTCAGGGAGGCTAAATAGGTAGGACAAGACAACCTAAGACTTATGCTGCTCTATATGTCCAAATCTCAGGTTGGATCATGGGATGGAGAAGAGTAGCGATCTTATTTAACCCCTGGTAAATTTAATCCAAAGCAGAAAGTTGGCTGCAGCATAGCATGAGCTTAGAGTTGTGGGGTAATAACAGATGTGTGTGGAATCTCCAAATTAGGGCCCAAAATAGGCAAAAGACTGGAACAGCATGTTTGAGTTAAGCATGCACACATGTCCCATTGCAATGAGTAATGTTCAGTCATGTGTTCAACCACTTTGCCAAAGAGGAGCATCCAGCAGCAAGGCTGGAACAGGTTAGCAGAGCCGGGGCAAGTTTGGGAGCGCAAGAGACATGGACTAAGGGCATCTCTGGGTCTGGGACAGCGGTGGGGTGGGGAAGGAGAAGGTGCATTGATAGAGTCACATAGGGGGTAGATGCCATATCTCAGAGCAGATAAAGATAAGGTGCTTCATCATGTCTCTGTACCAGAAGTTTTTTTCAAAGCTTGCCCTCCCCATGCAGCCAGCCACCAATGCAAACCACCTCAGCCCTGATCTATCAAAGGTTTGTCTGGCTGAAGCATTTGATTTTAAGGACACAAGTGTGTAGTATTGGAGCATTATTCCCCTGGGAGGTGGGTCGAGGAAGCTCCTGTAACGCTCTGTGCACCGGAAAGTCAGGATTCTTGCTATGTGACATGCTTCAGCCCAAAGGCTTATACAGCAGACACTGAATATTTATGAATGTAAGACAAGGATCAGCACACCTACAAGGCACAGGTTGCAACTTGGCAAAAGAAAAGGAAAAAAAAAAATGGTTGGAGGGGGGTCAGAATATCAGTCCTGGATTTGCCAGCCTGCAGAGAGCAGGAGACAATCAGAGTCAGGGAGCTGCAAGGTCATTTATCTGCTGGCTGTCTCCAAAAAGGCATGCAGTTAGTGGTATACGTATGAGCCATAAACTGCTCCTGCTACCGCAGCTGTGCACATCAGGAGGGGCCCCAGGCTGGCGACCCTCCAAAAGATGTCTCCTCAACCCAGACACAAGGGAGATGTGTCGGCGTTTAACTTCACGCATCTCAAAATTAGCTTTAACAAAGTGCCTTCTCCAGGCTCCCATACGGTGCACTGGAGATAGGCAGCTCCTGAAGGTGTTTTGTCCCATCAGCTCTACGCACCCACTTTTGAACAGGATGAACCACCCGCTGACTAAAAAAATAGTCCACCCAACCAATTCAGCCTCAACCCAGAGCTTTTCATCACCACTGATGTTTGCTGTGGGAGGGAAAAATGGACCAGCTTTGAAGCATTCCAGTAGAGATGATGGGATGGGACAGCACTGGCGTGACCTGTTGAGTTAGGAAATTGCCCCACAGAGCTGCCTGGAGAAGTGCTACATCCTGCTAGGAAACCAACTGTGATCCACTCTGATTTGCAGGTGACTAGGGACATCCCCTGGGCAAGAGCAGGGCTTCAAACCCTACCTCCAACTTGTTTGGGGTGGGATGTGGCTTGCACAGCTCTGATGAGTTCACTCCTTTGCCCAGGCTCTCCCAAGAAAGCCAGCATAGCCATAGCCCATGCTGCCTCCAGGTAATTCCTAGCACGTGGAAGCACGAAGCCTCCCAACCGCACAGCCACAGAGCCCTCTGTGTGGTGGCCACTTGCCCTCCTTCAACAGCCACCTCGTACATCCCCGTAGCCTCCAACCTTGGTGTCTGCGGGAACTCGGCTGGGCCAGCCAAGCACGGCAGAGGCAGTGCCTTTCCCATCTCCAGCAATGCCACAGGATGCCACAGGAGGAGGGGGAACATGGGAAGAGGGACTTGGCTCTAGCACGAACCCAGCCACCAGCTGGGGATGGTCTGGCCCCTGTTCCTCTCCCAAGATGCTGCTTTGATTTTGTTCCCTTCTCCCAGCCGACTGGAAATCTCCTGCTAGACAGGAAGGTTTGCTCCATCCAAGGGGCACCGGATCCCTCTTCCCCTCTGGGATCTTCAGCTGGGGAAGGAGCCGAGTACTGACAGGCGAGAGTTCAGTCTCCCTCGGAAAGTTGTCAATGTGGCAGGCGGAGTCCTCTCCCCGCCGTTCCCCCCCTCCCTCCGCCTTGCATGAAGAGCTATTTTAAGTCCCACTTGTGGCTGCCTTTGTGATTTCCCTGGCAAAGCCGCCTGCCTGACATCAGAGCAGAACAACAGGCTGCTGGAAAGCCTGAGAGCAGGGAGGCACTTGTCCCCTCCCCAGTACCCCTGCGCAGGGGATGGAGCACAGTGACTGTCCCCTACCTGATCCCAGAAGATGATCCCCGCTGCAGGATCCAAAACCCCCTCCAAAGACCCAAGAGTGTGTCACCAAGGGGTTAGGGGGATAAGCTAGCCTGAAATGGGTCTCTCCTTAGTGCAGGTATCTGCTAGTACGTGGTGGTGTCCCATATAGATCACCTGGCTGATATATGGCTTAAACCTATGTCTAGCACCCCAGCTTTGAGCATCCAAAGAGCCTCAGCCAGTGCCAAGACACTAATTACTGAGAAACATTGTGCTTATAAGTAGCCTAAAAAGGATCTTGACTGGCTGCTTGCTCAGTGTTGTAACAGCCTGAGCCTGGAGAATTGCGAGGCCTGAGTGTCAAACTCCTACAGCCCCAAGGAAGAACATCACTGGAAGGAGCTTCTGGCTCAGTTGCTCCGTGTCTTGTACTGGCCCCATCAGCAGGGAGGGAAGACAGACCCACCCAGCGAAGCAGTGCCACTGGGACACAGCCCTGGCTGCCACAATGCTGAAAATTTAGGTTTAGGCTGTAGCGCTTCCAGCACTATGTGGTGCCACTAATTACATCAGTCTCGCTTAGCTTGCGGCTCCCAGCGACCACCAACCCCTGCCACTGGCTTGGTTCATGGGAGCGTGATGGAGAGCCAAATCCCTTCCCCTGTGGGGCATTCTCCAGAGAAACAGCTCTGCTCATTCTTTTGTCACTGCCCGATGTCAAGATGGTCTGGAAAATGTTTGGGCTGATGTCCATGCCTCTTCCTAAGATCCTCCTCTGAGTGATAACAGGGAAGGAGCAGAAGATGGGCTGGAAGGAGCACTAAACTCACCCCAGGGAGATGCTACCAGTTGGCAGGCTTGGTAGCCCAGGCTTTGGGGGAGCCCTCCTACCAAGGCCTGCCCTGAACCAGCTCTTGAACGCACAAGAGGCTAAGTAAAGATCTAGCCCAAGGTCAGCAGTATAAGAACAAATGGGCATGAGCTATCTTGGCAAGGAGATGTGCGCAGTAAATCCCAGTGCCATAATCATAGGCACAGAAAGCTGGTTAGTCTGGCATGACATGTCCCATCAGAAACTCCCCATACTTGACCGTATAGCATGCAGCAGAAACAAACTCTTGCAGGTGCTACCTAACATCACATATTGTCAGCCTGTTCCCAGGTTTCTTAGAACAAATGATGTTATTTTTTTTTCAATCTAAAAGACTAATCTATTTGGAGCTTGCTGGCCAACGAGGGAAGGTCTTACTCTTCCTCCTGCTTTTCCAAAACATCTGTACCAGTCTGTTTACCCACTGGCAGGTATCTTGTAGACAGATAATCCTGTCTCAGGATTTCTGCTACAACTAAAGGAACTGCATTTCCTAAAGACTGTGCAACTAAGAGGGACTGCAGGGATTACTGGAGAAAGTGGCTGGTCTTCCTTGGCATGGATCAGGCATGGGACAGTTGCTGTATACCAGCCTCATGTCTGTACCTCCCCGTTCAGAAAGGTCCTATGTAGAATAAAGGCAATAAAAGGATAGGAAGAAAGGCAAAGGAAGAACGAGCTGATGTAAGGGCAACCCAGAGATCTGTGGTTGTCACTTGACTTCACACCCCAAATGGTCTTGGAGGCAGTGTTTCAAGGATGCCGCGGCTCACCTTCAAAAGCAGAGCTCCCTGCCACTGCAAATACAGAATGACTTTGGGGCTCTGAGACATGAGGGACCTGCAGTGCACCTGGTATGAAAGCCTATGCTCTTCCTACAGAAAAAGGTTGGTGCTGACCCCGCGAGGGTCTGTCCTGAGGCTCCAGTGCCACAGTCTGACCCAACATCACCCCGATATTCCACAGAAAATAGCTTTGAATAACCCCTGTTCTCTTCCCAGCCAGATAGCAGCCTAAATCTCATGAGAAACGGTACCCAGGAGAGAAGGGGACTGCAGCCAGCATTTGGCACCTGATACTTCCTTTTCTAGAAGGTACTGAAATGTCTCAAGGACACAGATAGGAAGAGTGGAGCACATCTGTGCATGTTTTAGGATCTTCCACCTCTCTTTTGACTCTGTGCCTTGTGCATAATTATTCTGAAGGACAGCCTGAACTCTCCTGCTGGTTGTCGTGGTTTAACCCCAGCCAGCAACTAAGCACCACGCAGCCGCTCACTCACTCCCCCCCCCCCCCGGTGGGATGGGGGAGAAAATCAGGAAAAGAAGTAAAACTCCTGGGTTGAGATAAGAACAGTTTAATAGAACAGAAAAGAAGAAACTAATAATGATAATGATAACACTAATAAAATGACAACAGTAGTAATAAAAGGATTGGAATGTACAAATGATGCGCAGGGCAATTGCTCACCACCTGCTGACTGACCCCC
>NW_010973187.1:17794643-17874236 GCF_000737465.1 Haliaeetus leucocephalus | reverse complement strand
CTGGTTAACGGGGAAAGTCGGAGCATCTTGGCAGGATCAATTGGAGAAAGTCCTGTGTTGGGAATGGCTTCTAAAGCAACAAAACCACTGAGCTCGAGAGTCAGCACTTCAGATGAGCGATTGAGTGCTGGGAGCTTGACTGGACACCAGGTCCACAGGAAGCAAATGTAAACACCAGCCAGAGGTTTAGGCCAGAAGTATTTATCCAGCACCACTGGTTACCCAGCACCACTGGCAGTCAAAACGCACACCAAAGAATTACCAGACCCTGGGCTTCATTTCTTGGGTCCTACCCTGCGACATTGCTGCCCGTCTGCCTACCAGTTAACATGGGACTTTATCTCTGGGGTCACTCCTTTGTTTGACATCAACTTTTCCAAGCTGGCAACTCTCGGTACCTTTGAATATCTCACTCCTTTCCCAGTGGGATGCAGATGCCCACTGTCAAGTGGTCAGGTCGGAGCCTGTCAGCTGGTGAATGCGGTGACTTCTGCGTTCATGCACCAGGGTTTCTGCTTTAATACATAAGGTGGGAGGCAATCAGCTCAGGACCACCTGGGCCTCCATCAAGATACATACTTTCCCATGTGTGTAGGACCAACTCTGCAATATAACCCTAAACTGAATAATAGCTTGGAAATAATAGATGCATTGCACCCTGACTACAATATTTACATGTCTCTCTGTCTCCGATGGGTCAAATATTGCTGCTGGAGGGCTGCATAATTGTACAGATGGTAAGCCCCAGGTCACTCACATCACTATGATTAAAACCTTGTGCTTCACACTATCAAGTATTATTACAGGTGACAGCAAGATTTGCATAAATGTGCAGCATATGACCACCATACCGCATCTGGTCTCATTCTAAGTGGGTTTTGTTTGTTTCTCCCAAACCTCAGAGATTTTGGTTGTGCTCATGACAGGAACTCAGAGAGATTTGCTGATGATGTAGAAGAAGAGGTACAGCCTTCACAGAGCAGTGGTGGCTGTTACAAAGGCGATGATGAACCTGGAGTAGCTGTGCTCTAGGTTCCTTATCCATGGGGCATATATGAAATGCAAGCACTCATATTCTTTGAACCTTGTAACCCAAAGAACTGAGGTTGTGCCCAACACCAGTGATATAACTTGGTAAGATAAACCCAGCACCAGCTGCAGAAGGGACCCCCAGACACAAAGCTGCTTCTCCCCTCTGGGTACGACTCGTTTCCATTCTGCTTGGCCTCCTCACACCCTCAAGAGGGGGCAAGGGGCTACTCTGTCCATCAGGCTGACAAGAGTGGCAGTGAAATTTCATGCCTGCCATTGCCCTTCCAGCTCGAGGGCAGTTAGACATAAAAGAGCTGCTGCCGACGTGTTCCCTCCTGCCCCCCGACCAGGCAGCAGACAGCAGTGCCTTTGCTCTGCCTGCACAGCCAGGTCTGACACCCCTTCCCCACCGCTGTTCAGCGCCGGCACGAGAGCAGGACTTACAGTCCTCCCTTTTTATCTCAGGCTTGCACGCAGACACCAAGGCTGCGGGAAATCCTGCTGCAGCTCACCTGGAAGGGGTCTGGAAAGGCAGCTTTGTCATGCTGCCTTGAAAAGCCAAGCCTGGCTGAGCGTCGCACTGATGGCAGGATGATTGCAGACAGGGAGAGGCTAGGACGCAGCTGGGGCTGCAGGGGTTAGGTGGCGAGAATGAGAAAGACTGACAGGGAAGGGAACCACAAGGTGATAAGCAAGACACCATCACACCTGCCTTTGCCCTCCCGGCTGGAAGCATCTCCAGCCCTTTTCTCCACCTGGATGCAGCCTCACCTCCTTTGGGTTTTGCTTATTGGTTGCCCTCCATCTCCAACCATACAGCAAAGACAGAGGACCACAGTAACTGCAATCCATGTGGCTCCTGGTCTCTTGTCCCACCAGGAGCTGGTCCTTCCCAGCTCCAGTCTTGGCTTCTTCTTGGCTGGGGGTTGGCCACCGATTTGTCAGCCAGTTCTGACAGTGTACATCTGAGGAGCATCAAGCTAAAAGACCGGTGATGCATCTATTCAGCTCTGTGCTGTCTCTGCAATAAGGGAACGAAGCCAGCAAACCTCAACAAGCTCAGAGCCAGTCCCAGAGGCTCTCACCTGCTCTGCTCTGTTCCCCTCACACCTATGTGCCTTGCTCCTGATCAGCAGGGCTTTCTGATCTTTCAGCTCTGGGTCTCTCTTCCCGCTTACCACCTACTCCTGTCCCTTTTCCTTTTCCATTCCTGCCCCTCACCACCACGGGAAGGACACACAAGCAGGTCTTCCCCACCTTGTTCCAGCCGCAGAGATGCTGTGCCTTTTGGCAGGCTGCGAGAAGGGTTGACAATGGAGAAGATGCCAAAATGTTCATTTAGGGCAGGAGACCCAACCCACATCTTTTTCATTTTGGGGTGTGAGGGGCAAAGTACCAACCTCCATAACTCACCCCACCACTCCCAGGCATGGGGGATGCCTGAGCCTTGGGGCTCCCTTCTGGAGGGACTGGGCAAGAGGGGGGAGCTGAGTCCCTTCCCACGTGTGGCGATAGGAGCCGCCCCACGAGCATCCAGCGCTCCTCCATGTGTTAATAAGCAGCTTTGTTCTGCATCACCTAACTATATAATAGCGGCAGGAGTTTACACGGCCGCAAATTAATGGCGCGGGAGAGCAATCAGCGCGGAATGAGATACATCCTAATGCGCTCGCTGGAAGGGGATGGGAAGATGAATGCTGGGGACACTCTGCTTGCCGCGGCCTCTCACCCCTGCCAGCTGGGCTGTGCTACCACCACTAACAAGTTGCTTCCCCCTGCCAAGGATAACGGAGCCACTGGCACCCTACCCCGTTTCGGATGCAGAGGCACTCTGCTCTTGGCTGCCTCAGGAACCCAAGTCAGGAAGGATGTTTTTGCACTTGTCGTTTCTCAAGGAGGGAGGAACATCTCTCCCAGCTGCTTCGGCTCAAATCCAGGCTTTATGTAATCAAATGTGACCTCTAGCCGTCTGCGTTTAAGGCTGCCATCGCTGCGATATCATTCATATGGTTAGGACTAAGTAAGTCATCCATCTCCTCAGCTATAAATACCTTATAATCATCCCAAAGGACCTGCAGTACTTCATACATGAAGATGCCTGGAGAAAAAGGTGGTTCGGCCGTAAGTATCACTTCACTCCTGAAACACAGCTGCCTCTTATCGTGGAATGTATAGCAGATTTTTAACAGCTTCTGGTAACTTCGACTGGCAGAAAAAACACAGAAATTGCCAAAAGGATGAAGAGCCACCCCCACCCAATCTGCGGCCAGGGTAATGCACGGTGTTAATGTAAGCACTTTTGCAGAAACTATGTCTGGGCCAGCTCTGCGTGTTCATCCCACACTGCCTCCTGCTTTGCATGGCGGGAGCAGTGCAAGAGAGGGAAAAACCATCCATGCTATTTAAGAGACCACCAGCCACTCCTGCCAGGCTCTGCAACGTGAGGTGGAAAAGAGATCAGAGCAGACACAAAGCCCTTGGAATAGGAGGTTTCTGCAAGAAACCCAAACTGCCGACTCTTATTTACTCGTGTTGCACAGTGTGATGTTAATTCGACAATTAATGCTCAGGCTGATAATGGCAGGTCCCACCTCCTCCAAAGCGTGCACCTGCTCCCCCTCCCAATCCTGCACTCCCTGGGAATCCACAATGAGGTGAGACCGCGGCAGCCACATTGTGCAGCAGCTCCGCTTTCACAGCCCCGCGTATTCGGGACAGAAATCCTCAAGTTCGAGCGAGATGTGCATTAATACAAGTGCAGTCGCCTCATCTGTAGTGTGTGACAGCAGCTTTACCAGTTCGGTTCATTCATAGACATCGCTCTCAGGCGCCAGACACCTCTGCTAACTAGGCTCTACTGGCACGTCTTGCCTTGAAAGTAATTGCCTCCTCCTCCTCCTCCTCCCACAACTGCTGGGGGAGCTTTTGAGGACCCTGTGGGAGGGGGAAGCACCTCTCAAGCAGGGAATCTCTGAGCATCCTCCGCCTGCACAGAGGGAGAGGCACAGCGTGCAAGTCATCGCCCTCAGCCACCACCGCAAAGGGAGGCTGATTTATTTGCTGGCTGGTCGGCTGGCGGTTTGGGGTTGGGGTTTTTTTGTTTTGTTGGAGGGGAGGAGAGATTGCATTGTGGTAAATAAGTCACATCTCCCTTTTCCTGTGCAGTTGCAAAGAGACCAGAGGATCGCAACTATCCTTCATGCAGAGCAAAGCTGGAGGCCAGCCAAAGGGTGGTTTAGCCATCATGCTTGACAGAAGTGCAAGGACCCTCTTCCAAGGGAGCAACATGCCTTTCAAGGGTGTGGATGGACAGAAAGGCTGGGGGTTTGGCTCATAACAGTGCCAGTCTGCAAAAGTATGTATGTCCACCTTTCCTGTGCCTGAATACACCTTAAACCACAGACCACAGCATAGCCCAAACCAGCTCCTTGGGGTACAGGATCCTATGGCATCCTGGGGCACCAGGGACGTGTTGGAGGGGGTGGTGAAGGGAAGATTGGTTCATGACGTCAGATGGCTGAGATTCCAGTAAAACTAGGCTTGGAGACTCCAGTCGTCCCTCACAGGGCTTCAACACCACCCCAGGCCTGCGAAAACCCTGAGCGGGACTGGAGAGCGGTGGACAGGATGGAACCTGGACAGGACACCGTGTTCTCCTTGGGCTTCCAGATGCAGAGCCAGTGGTGGTGGGAACTGCAAGCTGGTGTCCCAGTGGAAGGACGGGTAAGATTTCCCTGCCAGCAGGGTCAGGGCAGGAGGAGACCACCGACAGTAAAGAAAAAACTCAGCTCCACTGATATTGGACAAAACTCCTTCCAGAGAGGAGGAACAGCCCTGTGCACACCCTGCTCTTCTCTCCAACCTGTTGCAGCTGTAGTACATCCCGCAGGACTCTGGATGAGCTCTGCTCTCCCCTATCAGCCCCTTCCCTGAAGCCTGTTTAAGGATCAAAGGCTCTGGCTAAAGTAGGAAACCAGGAAAATCATGTTCTGGCAAAATCATCTTCTGCTCTCTGTCCCTTCCTACCAGTTCAACCTCTATTTCTTTGCATGCAGCTTAATTAGCTTCATTAGCAGTACAAAGGAGAACACTAATGGCTTTGTTTTGTTGTGAATGATAGTTATTTGCCTCCCTGGGTGTTTGCAGGTTGGGGTATAGCAGCAGGAGCTGCTTCTGGACCTGTTCAAATTTGCCAAGACCCAGGCAGCTCTGCCTCGGAGCGCTCCAAGGATTTGCCCTGGGCAGCCTGATCTCTGGTCGAGGAGCAAAGGCAGCAGGTCCCCCAGTCCAAGGACAAGCCAGGAAGGCAGCGAGTCGATCTGCAGCCAGAGAAGGTGGTGAACACCTGCTCGTGGCTGCGGTGACTGGCTTACCCACACCTGGGAGATAACCACAGGGAACACGGCGAGAAAAGCTGCCTCTCACCCTCCACTTTTATACTCTAATAAGAGCTCGCAGCAGTCATGACATTGCAACGCTGGATAATATGCAATGGAAAAGCTGCAGCAGTATGGCTGCGGGGCACACGGCATTAGCGTTCCTGTCAGGTCCCCGTGGCTCCACCGGGCTTTTCAGTTAAATGGCAAAATAAGGAAAATACACAAGAGACTGCACAGGGAGAATAAAGCTTATTCCCAGCCTGGACCAAGATGCTCACTGCTGTGTGCAGCCACAGGCCGGGGCACGGGAGAGCTTGTGCCTATACATACATACAAACTCCTGCTTACAAATGCACAAGGCTGAACGCAGCCCTCTGCAAACTCAAGGGTACAGATTTACACCTCGTGTCCGTGCACACTCACACGTTAAGAATGGCAATAGCATATACACGCACACACAACTGCATTTAGCATCCTGCTTCTTCTAACCTCTAGTACGCAAAGGTGGACGTAGTGTGCACTCCAGATGTATATGCACACATATAATGTGTTTTCATGGACTCCCTAAAAACACTAGCATGTGTAATTACATCCAATTTGAGTTACAGATATGCAGCTATATAAACATCTCAAGTTTTATCTCTCTCCAGCCACCCTTGTCTGACGTAGCACATAAGTATTACTTGCCTTGCCCAGTGAAACCCAAGCCAGCACTACCCACATAGGTAAAGCACAGCCCTTCTCTACTTCAGCCTGTCCACAAGTGGGCACATGCACAGAAACAGCCCAAAATATATCCAAAGGTGCTTGATTTCACCTGAGAGCCTCCAGGCCTTCGCACCCACAGTGGTTTCCCCTGTGCCATGGTTAGCTGTGCAGTAGATCATCTTGATGGTACAGTGTGAAATGAGGGGCTTCTCTCAGGGGCTATGCCTTTCCCTTCACCTCCCCTGGATGTTACAGCAGCACATCCTAATTGCAACCTCTTCGTTGTGGGTGTGCACCAGTGCGAAAGAGCCTTTCACACCTCGTTTCTTTTCAAGCCATCCTCATCTGATCCAGACATGTGATCTGATGGGGTTCACAATACAAATAAAGCAAATCGGTGAGTATTCATTCCCTGGAAATCACCAGCCAGAGCCTGCGTGTTATCTGGATGGAGATCTCCCCATACCACAGAATCAGAGTAGCTGAGGTTGAAGGCACCTCTGGAGATCACCCAGTGCAAGCCCTTGCCCACAGCAGGGTCAACCAGAGGAGGTTGCTCAGGACATTGTGCAGTCAGGTTTGAGTATCTCAAACCATGGAGGATCCACAAACACTCAGGTCAACCTGTTCCAGTGTTCAATCACCGTTACAGTAAAAAAGTTTTACAGTAAGAAAGTTTTTTCACTGCTAGCGAGGCTCGGACACAGCGGTCAGATGGGGTGAGCCAAGGTGATGATTGATGTACAGATCTAATCAGGAGAAGCCAGACCCATTGACCAAATGTAAATGCACTGGTAAGTTCCCAAATGAGACAGCATTGACTGAAATGACAATGAAACCCAAATGCAGCTACAGTTGGGGAATTGTAATTGTTACAACTACATATTCCATATAAGTTTTTAGTCAACATCATTAAACTGCTCCAATGTTTTCCAGCATGACAAGACTTGAAAACACCAAAAGCAGCAAGGGAGATGGCCCAGCCACACAGAGTGCACAGACCTTGGCAAGACAGGAGAAATAAGTGCTTTTTGTTTGGATGTTTTCTTTTATTCCATGCAGTTAACATGATGAAACACCTTTTAGCACCTAGTGCAGATGCAGTTTAACACCTCCAAGGTGGTATTAGCAGGTCACAGTACACCCCAGGAGGGAGCAGCCTGTGTGGGCACATAAGCGTGTGCACGTGTGCCTCTCTGCAGGGAAAGCACTGCGAGAGGGCTCAGGCAGCAAATGGAATCTCCATTTAAGAGGAAAGTAATGGCATTTATTTCGCACCATCTTAATCCTTTTGTTTCCGTGCCATCCTGAGGACTGAAGCTGGGGCCTTGAAGATGTATCTCCACACCAGCATCCCCCAGTTGGCCCCATGTGCTGCATATCAGGTGGCACCACGGCACATGTGAGCTGAATCCCTATTAGGCAAAACCTAACCAGAAGATGGGAACACACCGAATAGGCTCCAAGCAAGAGCAGGCATTGGGTCATCCTTCACTCAGGGCCACTAGGTTGCAGTCACAGTAAAATTCCTGCAAAATATAGGGTAAACCTATAGGCAGGGGCAGGAGGAGAAAGGCAACAACTGGGGTCTGCATCTCCTCCTGCTACCATGCCCCTTGCCGAGGGGCACGTCTGTCCCGTGACTGCGCATCTGTCCGTGCATCTGTCACGCCAGCCCCGGTCCCTCCTCGCCATGTGGCCCCAGACGTGTGTCTCGCACGCCGCGTCGCCCCAGACCGCAGAAGTCTGCTCCGACGGTCTTTGAAGTTCGATGCCACACAGCATTTATCACCGTTAAGGGGACCCTCCGCAGCGAAAGAAATAAGGACTGGGGCCGTGGTTGTGCCTTGCAGGACCGAACAGTGTGTTGTCAGCCCTCCTGCCTCATAAATCTCCTCGGCGGGGGGGTGTTGCTGGTTTTCTTGTTTGAGGGCAGGCGCTTGGTAGGATCTGTGCTGTATGGAGGCACGGGGGCACAGGAGCACTGCTACGCTGTTGAGCAATAAGTCAAACTGGGACCTGCAAATCCTGGCTCCTCTGTTACCTCTCAACTGGAGTATAAAATGAGCCACAGACACTTCTGCTGTCACCGAATGACACGACATAGCTTGGTTTTATGCTTGCATACTCTCTTGCTACAAAACCAGGGTGAGTGCCTCAACTCTGCTTACTGAGGATGGTTCTTGGTAGATGTTAACCCTTCAAGCAGGTCTGGGCTTAATCTTAAGACATCACAAATTGGCTCAGGCCAAAACCACACTGGCAAAGGTGTTGGAAATTAAACAACGTGGTCACTCAAGGGCCAGAGATGGTACTTAGCATCCTACCACAGAGATAACCTGCAGACTGCCTGCAGCAGCACACAGCATCCCGGCTCCAGCAACAGAGGTGGAGGAGACACGGCGGCCGGAGACAATGCCAAGAAACATACTCCAGCCTTCCAGCTCTCTCGTATGGCCGACAGCCCAGAAGATGCTTCAGACCCTCTCTGGAAACTGGCTGAGGAGTCAGTAAAGCACAGCTGAAACTTTGACAGTCTGCCACCTCCCTTCATTATGCGCAAAATCCTCCTGCGGGCTGCTGACAGGTCTGGTGATACACGGCATGAAGTCCGTGTCGAGCGAGCAGCTCAGCCCCTGTGTCAGCAACCTGGCTGGGATGCTCTGGAGACCACCTCTGCGGCTGCAGAGGGGACCCATGGGGCAAAGTCCACCGGTGCTGGGACAAGAGATGATAGAAGTCTGCACCCAGGGACTGCTGTGTGCAACAGTCCATGGACAAAGGCATGGCCACGCTGGTATCCAGGTTGAATCCTGCTCTTGGCAAAGTCAAGGAACTCAGGGCTGTTCATCAGATCCACCATAATTATTAGGCTTTAGGGACATTATACTCGCCTTGAAGAGCCCCAAGAAGAGCCTGGGCCCCACCGTGCTGGGTGCTGTCCCAACGCCAAACTAGAAGGCAGAACCTCTCCCCAGGAGCGCCCAGCTCAGCCCAGTTCCCCTGCTAGGCAGTGCACTGCTGCCCACTCCTGAGTTAACGCAGAACAGGGTGAAACCCAGTACGTTCACAGTTTCCTTGAAGCATCTCCTGATGCTCTTGGCTCGCCATCCTTCACAACTGGCATAACCACTAAACAGACAAGGTTTTGCAGTGAGTTAAGCCTCCCATAGCAGCAGAGGTGGTCTCATGACATTGTCCATCTCTTTTGCCAGGAAGGGCTCCCTCCTTCTTCTACAGCCTCCAGCTGACTTGTGAACTACCCACACGATCCATCAGACCGCGTCTGTCCTCAGCAGCAGTCTCCGCTCAGTGACTTTGCTGTTTGAGTGCGTTCCATGCAATTTTAGTTTCCATATGTCAGGCCACTGCTTAAAACGTCTGCAAGCATTTAAGAGAGCGGTGCACAACACTTGGCTTTCAGATCTGAAAGTGGCACTGATCATAAACGCGGGGCTGTCAACGTGACGTGGGCAACATCTGCTAATCCAGCCCTTCACCCAGCCGTTATCCAAAGCGCTCCTCCAACTGCATAATAAAGTGTGTTGAAGGACGAACAGGATTTTTTTACATTTTTAGCCTGACTGAATGTACCAGTGCTTTGATCCCAGCTGCTGGGTCAAATTAAAAGAAATCCAGAAAGCTGCCGACGTAAAGGTCAGGCTTTACTTCTAACTACTCACAGAACATACTGACATGTGGTAAAGAAACAGAAAACATGTATATGCTGGAGTTTTGTGTTTGCATTCTTGCAAAATTTTAATAATATTAAGGGCATTAAATGCGGCTTGTTACTGTTATGTCCTGCAGCCATATAATGGTGTTGGCTGGGGTTTTTTTAGTTTACCCACAGGCCTTTGCAACAAGCTTAGAGAACCAACTGTTGCTGAACGAACTTTTGAACCTCTGCGAAAGCAAAACGTGTTAAATTGCTAGAAAAGGGGAAAACAAATGTATGAAGTTTTGTGACATCCACAATCTGGGAAGCTTCACTTCTTTGGACTTCCCAAGGAGAAGAAAGGGATAACTGAAACGTTTTCTAGTTTAAACATTACGAGCCCAGTAATAGATCAAGGCATTAAAGCTAACCGAAAGCCTTCAATAACCAGTTGTTTGAGAAAACTATAAACCAGAGTCACTTTAATATGGCAAACTAAAGAAATTATGCTAGGGTCACCCTTGTATGGAAAAGGATTGGTCACTAACATGGGTGGGTAGAGAAAAAAAACAGCATAAAGCTAGAAATGCCCCCAAACCCCCCAGCCCATTGGGCAGTGTCCTGCACCACTAAATGAGGCTGTGTTGCTTGTCTGTAGCCTGGAGAAGCTTTTGTGTGCTGCTTTCAATAGATTTGAATAACTCCATCGTTTGCCTGTTTCACGGGGCAGAGAAAAAACCTCTTAGGCTAAGAAGAAAAGCCCCACGCAACATCATCCTGGGGGGGTAGGGGGGAGATGGGAGGCTGGCTGCTTCCCCACGTGGTCTCCCCGGCTTCCCCCCCCCATGCCCCCCTTTGCAAACAAACTCACCCCCTCTGACTTTCCAACAGCTGCTCCCAGTCTGCCCAGCTCCCACATGGCACCAGCCCCCCAGCCTCACACGCAGCCCCCGGCATCCTGCCAGCTCCCACCAGTATCGGCATGCCCGCCGCTCCGGTTTGCCGTGGCACTGCTGGGGTCTTGCTTGTCCAAACGAGGAGGAGGGGGGGGGTGCTTCAGCATTTGACTGCTCACGCGTTTGTTCCATCATCGTGATGCCCTCCAAGTCAGATTTTGGAAGAAATAGATTTGCTTCCCGCTCCCCCCCCAGACCAAGAAGGGGAGCGAGCACCGTCGCCTTCAAAGCATCCGCATATCTCCTATCCACTTCATAAAGACACGTTTGATCCCGCAAGGTGCTGCTTGCTTTCATCTCCCACTGAATTCAATGCAGGCTTCCCGGCTCACGAGAAGAGGGGTCCCAGATGGGAAAACAATTTGACAGATGCTTGCAAAGGATTAAGAGTTTCCAGTCGCTCAGAGTGGTGCCTGCACTGACGGAGACACGATCAGAAGGAAAAACTGTATTCAAACCAACCCGAAAAACTACCTCCAGTAAGTGGATTATATGAGCGTTATCATCCAACACGAGCCTCCCTCTGCCATCTCTCCTGGCAGGGATGGTAGGCAATATTATAATAATCTCTGCACCTGGTGCAGTAGCAGCTCTGCAATGAGATTAATGAACCTGCTGACTGGCAAGGAAAACTTTGGGGAACAATTTGCCCTGCTGCTTCTTTCAATTCCCCCTGCTATGGTGGGGGAGGGAGGGGAAGAATAGATCTTAATTCAAGAGGAATTCAGGGCCATGCATCGGTATTTCCCACGCAAAGCAGGAGAAGCTGGGAAGGCTGGGAACCTGCTCAGAAGCCCTTAACTCGAGTATTTAACTTTGATCGAGTGCGGTGAGGAGTGCATCTGTGCACACGTATGTACGCGGATGCCATGGTTGTTCCCAGGCTCAAACGTCCTGGTTGTAAGCCAAGCAAAACATCTCTTGTTGCTCTTAATTTTGGTTGGGGTTAATCCACACCACTTGCTTCCTGTACTTTTCTTATTGAAATTAAAGATTTGTGAAGGGAAATGGGTCAGGTAAAACAAAACAATTTGCTTGACCTGAAACAAAACATCTTTTTTTTCCTCCCCTTTGCATTAGTCTTTTATTATTATCATCAAAAACAATGTCACTACCATGCCGATATTATTCAATAATATTACAGTTGGTTACTTTATTTCAGTGGATTTTGAAGATAAGCTTGGTTTCAAGAGGCATACTTCAGAAGCTTCTTTTCAAAACCCTAAAACTAAAACATTTTCCAAATTTGCAGATTGCTTTCATTGAAAAAAATTGCCCTGAATGTAATACAAGTTTTTCAGTTACGATCACCCTGCATTTTTTGGTGACTAAATAACAAGGCAAAAGAGCTTGCAGCAAGCGCTTCCACGCTCTGTGAAATGAAGTGGGATCTCCCGACCTGCTCCGCAGGCAGTTGTGCAGAGCACAGCCCTTCCCAGACAAGTTGGATTTACCGTGCATTGCTGCACAGCTGATCTGTACACGTGCCTGGGAGGTGCCCAGCCTTTCTGGGTGGATGGTAGCCAGACCAAAGATGCCCTGCAGTGGTTCTGCTCCCTCCTGAAGGAGGGTAACCCACGGCAGATTTACATGGAGGAAAAAAAAGAAGAAACCACATATGAAAACCCCAAATCTCAAATACCACCCAGAAAATGTTTCCAGGTAGGAAAATGAAAATATATGCCCAGAGACCCAGATGCATCATAGCCCTAACCTGAAGGCATCTTTCTTAATTCATGACAGCAAATTCATGTGTGCAGCAATTGTGACAGCTCGTGCTGTTACCCACCGGCTGACACTCGGCAAGAGGAGAGCTGGCGTTTCGGAAGGTGGCACTATTTTTACTGAGCCATCACCATCTGGGCTGTTGGAAACACTTTTTTTGGATCTGTTGTGCTTACCCATGTAGTATCTAAGCCCCAACCAGGTAAATCAATCAGATACAAAAAGCAAGGTCTCTAGCGGACATTCTCCTTGCCGAGTTTTGGGTTGAGCATTGCTATGTGCTTGGGGTGGGATGAGCTATGAACGGCAAATCACGTTTCGTTTGGAGAATGAATGACACCGGGACACTGCTACGTAATTAGAAGCATCTTGAGCAGATGCAAGTGAAGCTAATCAAACACTGCTTCGTAAGTGTTATCATCAGCCTCATAATTATTATTATTCTATTCCCAGGTGGCAGAGACAACGGGGCTCCTCCTTCACACGAGTTGTCATACAAAGGCAAATCAAAAATCACAGCCCCTGTTCAAAACCGCTTACGGCTCTCGTAGCCTGCTTCATGCCACGTAGTGTCACCGCCACCTCCCACACACCAGCCCAGACGTGGTCACGTCGCCATCCCGAGCCAGCTCATCCCCCGTCTAGAGAGGGCAAGCTAATCGCTTACAGCGGGAAAGCGCCTGGGAATCCTTTCAAATAGCAGGACGACATCAAGGCAAGGTGTTAATAAAGTGTCACTGGCTCCTTCGCCCGCAGCCCCACGTGGCATTGCGGCGAAGACGGTTGTGATGTCAAAAGCAGATGGCTATGTCGTCAGGGGGGAGGTAAGCTGCACAGCAGATGGGCACTTCAGATACAAAGATCCCTTTCATGCAAATTGCCCCCGATGATAATTTAAAAAAAAAAAAAATTACATAGAGAGAGAACTGGAGAAAACATCTGATGTGTGAGCAGTATGGTCTCTAAATAGAATATTTTCCCATTCTCCCATGAAGCATCAGGAGGTTCTTAAGCTCCAAAGTATTCATTTAACTCCTTGAGGCTCTAGTCTTACATTTCTTTTGCACCATGGTGCCCTAATATACAACGCACTCAAAATTGCTGTCTCTCCAAGATTATTTCTAGAAAGCCAATCATTTTGCACCTGTTTACACACAAAACTTAACATAGTGCTGATGAGGTTTTTAAATAACTTTCATCCCAAGTGCCTCCAGTGGATTTACAGCCAATGTGCATACAATGCTAGAAATCAACCAGTATGCACCAGTATGCCAGGTTTATACTTCAGATAGGTACGTTATAATTTCAAACAGTATAACTAGACTGGATTCCTCCTGTCGGAGCACTGTATAGAGACAGGTAGAGAGGAAAGTTCAGTGGATACAGGGGCAATGCCTTTTGCATACCAAGTTCACACCCAATTTACAGCAGTGTTAAGTGAGGGGAGAACCGAGCACATCTCTGAAAATATCAAGATTGCTATAAATTAGAAACTATAGAAAATCATTTAATCCACTGAAGAAATGCACCTAATTCTGGGGTGAGACACAACAGCAATTGAAAGTTTATCCAGCATCCGAAATTCTCACAGCTGTTCCCAGGGTGCCTAAATGAGCAGTGAACACAGGGAAAGTATGCAAAAAAAGCTATCTCGTCCTACCGAGTCTACTACAACCACAGAAACACCATCAAAGATATGTCCGGGTCAAGAAGTACAGGTGTATTTAAACACGCATCAAGTAAATAACATGTGTTAAACACAGTCCCGCACGCCCAGGGAAGGGAAGATCTAAATAATGGATGTGAGATCCCTTTCTCCTGAACTAGAGCAGTTCCCAAATGCTTGGTCCTTCTCCAGCCTGAGGATGCAGACAGGCAAGGCTCAGTCGAGGGCATTTTTAGGGACATCAGAGGCATGCACAAGCAGCAGATGAAACGGGGGGGAGCTCGGGCAGCCCTGCTCTCTGGAGGTGGCGGTAATTGAAAAGCAGGGATGGGACAGCCTCCCTCTCTCAAAAGAGCCCGTCTGGACAATAAATCATCCCGACAATGATAAATACAAGCATTTACTTTGGGCAAGGAACTCCAACCCTCACCAGCACATTTGCTGGGAAAACTGGAGCGATCTGCTTTCCCAGCCCTCCCACCGCCGATGCTTTCGGCTCCTTCGTCCCCGTGCACGCCCGGTCCCTGTCCCTTCGCTCTCCCTCTCCGCTGCATGCGATGCGCAGGCAGGGATGCTGCCATCCACCTCCTGCCCAGGGCATCGTGTCATCTGCTGTGCTGAACGGGCTTCCCCCGGGACCTGGAAACTACCATCTGAATGGGGGCTGGAGATAATGAACCCTCGGCAATGAGTAAATAAATAGCGTCCTGCCCATATGCCCAGCTGCACCCAGGACCCTGGTGACAGCTCACTGACAAGGGCAACAATGTTTTTTGATCCTTTGCCTGCAAGGTATGGTACCGTCCAGCTCAAAACAGTGGGGAGTCAAGGCTGCAAGCGCCAGGGAGCATCCTGTATTCAGAGATCCCTTTTATTCTCCTGGACATGAAATTGCTGCCCGCATGGCAGTCCGCACACCCGCTTCTGCCAGCACCAAGGAGGATGAAAGGACAGGAGCCTGGGAAGATGGAGGAAGTGAGATGGATAAAAATGCGTCCATCGGGTGATACTGAGATTTTGGATGCTTCGCTGGCTGAATAGCTTGAGCTGCTGAATGCCGAGGTAAGATCAGCCCTGGGTAAATCCCCACTGGCAAAGAGCCTGGAAAATACCAAATGTTACTGGCCCGAATCATCACTCATTTCTTTCCCTGCTGGTTCTTTCGCTGCCTCTTCCCACCGCCATCTCTCTGCCAATGCAGCCAAATCGATAGCACACGATCTTATGGCCAGCAGCAGCACCAGTGCGTCCTACCCAGATGTTATCTATGATAGGTGGTCAAGGGGTTAATGGAAGTTCAGCTAAGCTTGTCGCCCCAGATAAATTAACACAAGGGCATACAAATACACACAGAGGCCTGCCAATTGACTTAGGATATCACACCAGCCTCCTCAAAGGGAAGGGTGAGATGCCCTCCCCGCTCCCACCGAGCACTTGATGTCTGCCACCGCTGTCCACGCTTTGGGCTCGCAGCAGCATGGACGGCCACGTGATGAAAATGAAAGAACCACCACTCTGTGCCTTCCAATTTGTAGCACGTTGATGTCCAGCTGGCCTGGAGCATGAACAGAGGGAGACCAGAGGTATTTGCAAAAGACGGCAAAGATGCAACCTTCATCTAGCTGGACAAGATCAAAGCAACGGGTCAACCAGCCTGGGTGGCAAAGACCCTGTGAAGTCCCTGCACACGCACGCTAGTCACCAGCCCAGGCAGAGGTCTCTGCGGCTGTCCCCCCTCATTGTAGCTAAATTCAACAATCACGCCTTTGAATGTGAATACGCCTGAAGCTGTCTCAAGGGCTGGTTACTCAAAAGAAATTAATAATAGTAGGGACTAAATCTTGGACGTTCAAATCACAGACACCAGCAGATTGGTTGTAGTTTGGATGATGGATTTTGGTGCAGGACATCATCTCTGCAAACTAGACAAATAGTCTGGTTCATGATTGAAAGCTCATCAAAACAGAAAGATGGGAGATTTGGGGCTCTGGTTTGAATCCCTCATAGTTAATAACAAAACCAACACAGTCCTTTGGTTCAAACACAAGCTGGTTCTGATAGGAGACCCTGAAAGACTGTAAAAATTATGAATTTATACTTTTCTACACTCCACTTTTTTCACTTTCTGAGATTTGACCATCCCTTTAACAAGAAATGATCCTAACATAGAAAAACAAAGTCACACTTCTCCCTTGGGGGAAGAAAACAGAGTTGTTACTGGTTTGCTTTCACTCCAGTGAGCTTTACACAGTTACTGAGGTGCTGAGTTGGGAATTAAGTCATCTCAGGCTTCCCATCTAGTCAACAGAAAAAAGACAGGCACCTTCACAGAGCAATTCAGATCTGAATTACTTTCTGGAGGTTGTTACCACAGAGTAATTGGTGCATTGACTTAACTGGTTATTTTTAAAGCATTCCTAGCAGCTGGGCAAAGGTGAATAATTTCACCTTCATGGGATCCAGCTGTACAGTCTGTTGCTCCCTCTAAAGTGAGAAACTGTTTGTGGGCAGCTGTTCAATGCTGCTTTCGAACGGGTCATGTTGTACGTAGACTTAGAGAGGTCATGTATGCAGCCTTCCCCAGTATCACTAATTATATAGCAGCAGCCCTGTGCTAGCCACCTTTGAAAGTGCTGCTGTGACATTTTACCTAGCATATTAACAGTAGCGTCACATTTAAAACAAAAATCCACTGAAATGCCCACTCAGCAGTCTCACAGCAAGGAGTGCACTGAGAACATGTCAAGGCAGGGAGGATAGAGCTATTCTTCTCACCATTCAAAGATCTGATCTCTCCAAAATTAAGCCTAGAAGTGTGGAGCTAAAAATCACCTACAAATGATGAATTTTTCCCTCCTCCACAAAATTATTTAACAACATTGACAGTGTTTTGGCTTTGTCTGCAGTCATGCCCATCTCGTGTCTGGCGTCAACTACCAGATCGTATTAACAAGAAACTTATTTTCACTTATTTTAAGGATGCATCAGAAATGATTCACACAAAGCAACTTTTTCTTCTTTTTCTTTATTTTTTGGGTTGGAAGGGACCTTAAAGACCATCTAGTTCCAACCCCCCTGCCATGGGCAGGGACACCTTCCACTACACCAGGTTGCTCCAAGCCCCATCCAACCTGGCCTTGAACACTGCCAGGGATCTGGCATCTACCACCGCTCTGAGCAACCTGTTCCAGTGCCTCACCACCCTCAAAGTGAAGAGCTTCCTCCTTACACCTAATCTAAATATGTTCTTTTTCAGTTATAAGCCCTTACCCCTTGTCCTATCACTACCTGCCCTTGTCAAAAGCCCCTCCCCATCTTTCTTGTAGGCTCCCTTTAGGTACTGGAAGGCTGCTAGAAGGTCTCCCCGGAGCCTTCTCTTCTCCAGGCTGAACAACCCCAACTCTCTCAGCCTGTACTCACAGCAGAGGTGCTCCAGCCCTCTGATCATCTTCATGGTCCTCCTCTGGACTCGCTCCAACAGTTCCATGGCCTTCTGATGTTGGGGGTCGCAGAGCTGGACGCAGTACTGCAGGGGGGTGTCACCAGAGCGGAGCAGAGGGGCAGAATCCCCTCCCTCGACCTGCTGGTCACGCTGCTTTTGATGCAGCCCAGGGTACGGTTGGCTTTCTGGCCTGCGAGAGCACATTGCCAGGTCATGATGAGCTTCTCGTCAACCAACACCCCCAAGTCCTTCTCCACAAGGCTACTCTCAATCCACTCAGCGCCCAGCGTGTATTTGTGCTTGGGATTGCGCCGACCCATGTGCAGGACCTTGCACTTGGCCTTGTTGAACTTCAGGAGGTTCGCACAGTCCCACCTCTCAAGCCTGTCGAGGTCCCTCTGGATGACATCCCTTCCCTCCAGCGTGTCGACCGCACCACACAGCTTGGTGTGGTCGGCAGACTTGCTGAGGGTGCGCTCAATCCCACTGTCCATGTCGCCAAAAAAGATGTTACACAGCGCCGGTCCCAGTACCGACCCCTGAGGAGCTCCACTCGTCACTGCTCTCCACTCGGACATCGAGCCGTTGACCGCAACTCTTTGAGGGCGACCATCCAGCCAATTCCTCATCCACTGAGTGGATAATGTCACCTGCATGTCTGCAAAAAGCTACCCCTATAGAAATTTGATCCTGAGAGTTGCCTTTATCCAGTTGCTAATGGATGTTTAGCATGTGAGAATCCTTATCTTCCGAATTTTGAACATAAGCTTTCTGTGAGCTTTTCATATAAGAGATATTGACTGGAAGTAATTCAGAGCAGTTATTCAGCAATGGCTTGGAACAACAAAAGAGCTTGAAACAGATTTACTGCCAGTTGACAGCCTGCATGCCAGACTGGTAGAGCTCCCCAATTCTCCAGGACAGCTCCTGACATGCCAGCTGAGCTGGGCTAGCCTACACCACAGAGACACCTTCAGAGAGGTAAAATAACTGTATTTACAACAGAGAAAACTAGCCCAGCTGAACTATCAAACCCAGCTACCACCTCTGGAACCAAAAGCCTGGTTTATTTATTCATGCATTTGTAGGACCTCGTCTCTCCATAGGCTGTGGTTGTTGGAAGGAGAAATTCACACAGTGAAGATGGTCTCAAAATCCACCTGGGGCCAGCTACACTCATACAGGGACAAACACACTGCAAGATAATTCATTTCTTTTCCCATCATCTGTCATTGGGATACACGCATATTATCCTTCAGGCTTGCTCCCCACATCAGTGAGTGCTCCAGCCGCCTCAGTGCAAGATTTGGCTAGTTTTACGCCCTGAGAGGGGTATCTTATTCCAGTATCTGATTCCCTGGCAGCTTTGAAGTGTCACAGTGTACTGGCTACAGTAGTTTTGAGCAGGTGCAGCTTCTCTATTGCTTTACAAGGATGCATTTTTTGCCTCTTTGCTCTGCGACTTGGTGCTTCAAATCTGAAGTGTTTGTGGGCTTCTTGCCAGTGTGTTGCTTTCAGACTGGATCCTAGTTTGTCCCTTGCTTTCCTGCCTCCTGCCAGCAAGTGCCGTTTTTTCTTTTGAAAGTCTCTACTGCTGCAGGTGAAAGAGGGTATAGACTCAGCAAACTCTGCCTGGGAAAAGGCAGGGATAAAAAAAAAAGTAACAGAGGCCACTTCCAGACTTAGCACCTACTTTTGGTGTGAGTTAGAGATCAGAGAAAATAAACCCAACAGAGTGGTTTCATTATCACAGGGGTAGAGGGTAAGGATGGAGAAGATGAGAGGTGGGAGATCCCCTCCTTCACCTCCTGCAGGGCATCTCCTCACCAGCCCCTCATCTGATCTGGAAAACCCTCCTGGTTTAGAGCAGAAGAAAAAGATTTCGTAATGCTGGTGTGGTGGAGCAAAGGACCTGTATCAAGAGAAGGAAGGAAGGAAAGAAAAAAACCAGCATCAAAGAGAGGAGGGAAGAATAAAAGCACTCCTTTGCTGATCCACAGGTGAGCTGGGCAAAGCTTATACAAGATGAATAATGCTGACATTACAAAGCTATGGTTAATTCATTTTTCTACTTGTCACCACTTCGGATAATTGGCCTACACAACAAATGCGGGGGAAGGAGGTTGGCTTTTTTGTCTTTTTTTTCCTTCCTGAGAGGTACAACTAGGATTAGATGGTGTGCTACACCACTGATAAAAATAAAACGAATGATGCAAAACCCTCAAACTTTAATCCGGAGGGGTCGCCAGTGAATAGTGCAAGCGCTGGAGGATGAAGTGAGACCTGGTTGTCTCTATTTTAACTAAACCATCGCTAGAGCAAGGATTGACCTGGAGCCTTCAAGCAGGTTTGGCTTTGTCCAAGGCACTGCATGGTGTGCACTATTGCCTGTCCACCCTCCTGATTTCAGGGAGATTTTCACAGTAGCTTAGAGTTTATTCAGAAATCTCCAGCTTCTGGATTCAAGTGATTAACTTGGAATCCCAGTGTTCATTTATTTGTGTAAAAGGAAATTCTGAGTCCTGGGATGGGTGAGGGAAAGCCTGAATATAGGACCTCACATACTTCAAAATGAGGAGGCCCAGTCTTGAAACAGCCACCCCTTTTATATATGCTACCAAACATAGAAAACACTGGCTCGGAGGTTTCAGAATACAAGGAGAAACCAAGATAAAGGAGAGAGGCTGGAAATCAGGCACAAACACAGAGAAACCGTAAGACAATCAAAAAAGTTCAAATTTATAGTAATTTTTAAATCTGCTGATTTTTGATGCCTGTTTCATGACTTCAGAACCTGAGGGTTTCACAGCAGATGACCCCAGATAGCCACTGGCTTTCAGTGCTGCTTTATCATTCCATGGAAGGTTTATAGAGGCAACCATCACTTTGTATGTCTTCCCTCCTATCAACCAGAAAATTGTCTTTCAGCCACCAAGGAAAAAAAAAAATCTTTTCTCTCTGATCATCACAAAAGCATTTTTCCTTAAAAGAAATAATCTTCTACCTGTGAGACGACTTTACCAGCAAATGTTATTTGCTAAGTACCTAATTCCCCTCATTTTATAAATGCCATGGGTCAGTTAAATACAAAGTCTATGGGGAAACCTATTTTTATCAGACACAGCATTACACTTAAAATCTTGTTGGGGTTAAAGGGGCACACCATACATATGAAGTTACAAACTTGTTATTTGCCTAATTAAATCCAAATACAATTAGATCCGTATTTCTACATTTAGATTACAAAATAAATATTCACAGTCCTAAATGGCAAAAATGCACAAAAGCAGGTGGTCCAAGCAACATTTCCAGGCTGCTTAAGGTGATCAGATCCCTACCAAGTCTCAGCCTTAGCCCCGACTCTGCCTCACCAGCCAGTGGCTGTTATAAAATGCCCCAGGAGGAGGAGACGATGAAGAAGTGTTTGGTTTTAAAGGCAATTTCCAGAGCTCAATGAGTAACCAACCCCTCAGGTGTCCACTGGCCATGGGTTTGGCCTGGAAGCCTTCCTGACAAGCTTCCCTCAGTCTAGGAAGGGTTGCCCTGGCTCCACAGGAGAGTAAATAACAGAAGGAAAATGTTTTCCATTTCGAAACCCTCTAAGGGGAGGATTGGCTTTAAAGGAGAGCAGTGGTGTGCAATGAGGGCTGTAGGAACAGAGGTATTTTGGGGGGAAGTTGACGCTGTCATACACCAGTTTAGACAAGGCTCAGAGGGCAATCAGCCAGGGTGGATTCAACTCAAACACCCGTTTCTGGAAAGCACTGCTATCCACAGGCAGCAAATGAGATATTTCCTCATGAGATTAGCCTCCCCAAATCAGAAGACCATGAGCCTTTGCTGGTATAAATCAATGCATTGACTTCAATGTGGGTTTTTCTGATTTATATCAGCTAAAGATTTGTCTATACCAGGCAATGCTCTGTTTAATCGTGTGGTCCCAGTGCTCCTCACACCGCCGTGTGTTTCATGGGCAGGTCAGCCTTTTGCTGCTGGGCTGCATTCATGAGGCTTGAGGGAAGCCAGGTAAATGAGGGATGGAGGAGATACCCAGCATCAGAACTGGGGAAAGGCAAGGTAAAGTGGGAGGGAAAGACCCCAAATCATGCCTGGGCGCATATCACCTTTCCCCAAGGAAGAGTACCCTAATGCCCAGACCTGCAACACAGCAGTGCAAGGAAAGTGCGTACGTATGCACACATATACCTGAGTCATGGTGCTGCACAAAGCTTTAACAACACGAGGATGAGAGTGCATTTTCCTAACACGTGAGGCTCTCAGTGCAGCACTTTGGAAATAAAGCCCTTTCCCCCTTGCTTCTCCCATACCTCTATCTTGCCTCTATAAGCCAGAGCCATTTAAGAAACTTTAGGAACCTTTCAAGAAGTTTGTAAAGCAATTTATTGGGACTAGTATCCTTGTCCTCTATGAAACCAGATGACTGAGTCACCCTGGTCTTAAATGTGCAGAGCACAGAAGGAGCTATAAAAACCTTGAAAAGAATGCTGAACAGCTTCACTATGCATAGAATCCCCCACAATTTTATTTCTAACATTTAGGTGCTTCCAGGATTAGAAATAAATATGACACGTCCTAATGCAGACCCAGTCCCTTGAATTAGAGAACTTCCACTTCCCCATCTCCTCATGTCCCTGGATCTAAAGACAGTTTTTGGCCCAAGAAAATTTGGAAACTTGCCTGTCCTGAGCTATGGGAAGGATTAGCATGAGAACTGAAACTGCAAACTTGGGGGCAGAGAGGGGAAGTACTACTTTTGGCAGATTAATTTCATTTTTCCAGGTACTTGGCTGCTGAGGATGCACGAGAGTTTGGGGCGTCAGAATGAATTCAGGGGGGTGGATGAGTAAGAAAGGGTCAGCTGAGCATTCAATGGGCATGAGCAGCAGCGCAATTAAATGCCGTGTGCTCCTTGAGACCTAGCTTGGCATCACCATCAACAGGGAAGAGCATTTTGGTTTGGGGTGAAGAAGATGCCAACCGCGTGCCCTTCACCAGCTCGCAACCGCTCCTGCGCTACCCCAGCCTTTTCTTTCCTTGCTGCCTGCCAGCTCCTCCTCCCCCCCAATCCCAAATGCCCAATCTCAGGCATCCATCCCCCACCCCTTCGCCTTCTGCCCCCGTCCCTGAAGGATGGATGAGCTTGCCAGAGCAATCTGGCCCTTGCTGGAGAAACTGCCGAAAGCCGGCAGCCGGAGCGAGCACAGCAATCGATTGGACACGGGACATTACGGATCCGCGAGCGCGGCCGGGGCGAGAAAGTGGCAGCTTTGTGAAGCTGAGCACACGTTAGGATTATGGCATTAACAAAGCTCCCTTAACCGATCAGCCTGCCCCTAGGTAGACGGGGGACTGGGCTGGGGTGGGGAGCAAAGGGGATAAAGAAGTGGCAGCATGAAGTCGCCTTTCCCCCCACACACACACCCCCCCCCCCCTCCAAACAAGCGGCACGAATAAGAAGTCCCGGAGACACAAACTGCCGCCTGGGACCGTAGAGCCCGTGGTGTTGCTAGTCAGGGCTCTGGGCCAAATTTCCTGCCAGCATAAATCCGTTTGATGCCAAGAGAGTAACCCAAGGATGAGCAGACCCGGTGGGGAGGGTTTATTGCCTTCAGTTCAGGCAAGAGAGCGGAGCTGTGCCAGCTGGGGTGTCAGACTGCGAGACTCAAAAGGACTTAGGCACCTAAATCTATTAGGTACTCCAGAAAAATGTGTTCTCTCTGATTTTAATCAGACCTTTTTTTTTCTGAAGGCAGCTTTGAGGACCTCTGTTTACTATTGTTCTTAATCAAATAATAACAGTAACAACTTGCAAGTACAAAGGGCCTTTTATGTTTCTGCTGAGGCTTTTATCTCAACACATTTTAGTAAGTGTTATATCAAAATCACTCCGCCCACCACCGAAATTCAGTGATCTCTGGACTGCAGAGCAGCAGCTGTTTAACAGTGTGCAGTAAAGCTGAGCAGCAGTTCAGGACAGCCCGCGAAAGAGAACAGTGTATGCGGCTGAAGCTGACAGCCCCCTTTCAAATCAGGACGCTACCTCGTAGCAGATGGGTTCAGCAAATAGTTTAGCAGCAAGAAGCATGCCCAAGCATTTAGCGTCTTGGAAAAGCGTTCCTGTGACTACAGGCTGAGCCCGTGCTTTTCTCTCGGGTTTGGAGGGGATGCCCCCCCTGCTCGGCTGGTCCTGAAGACCCTGGGCTGCTGCTCACCACGAGCCTTGCTCATGGGCACAGGCAGCAGAACATCCTTCCCACACGGCCACGGGCTGTCTGCACAACTCACGTCTTGGAGAAGATCAGATCCCTGCCCAAACAAGCCCCTTCAGAGCATCCCCAGGCTGACCATGGCCTAGGCATTATAGTCTTCATATCCCAACAACATCATGCAAGGAAAGGAAGACTCTGCAAGCCTGTCAGAGTTCAAGAAGCACCTGGATGATGCTCTTAGTCAGATGGTTTAATTTCAGGTAGTCCTGTGAGGAGCAGGGAGTTGGACTCGATGATCCTTATGGTCCCTTCCAACTTGAGATATTCTATGATTTTATGAAGTGTCAATACTGGAGGAGCAAGAAACTGTGGTCTAGCAAGTCTGAAGAACTTAGGCTTTTATATAGTTATCCCAGTAAGGGAAGTTCAGAGAACAATTTGTGGGACAATAGTGCGGTTGTTTAAGAGACATTTTTTGAAACTTTACGGAAAAGAATGAAAATCTTCCAAGCGAGCAATGGAAGAGGGCACACGGGCTGCTCACTGACATTGCAGTGCCGGAGTAGAGGGAGGGCACGGTGAGGTTTGGCGATGGAAACCCTGAAAGAGGATGGGGCCAGGGGAAGCACACAGCCATGGACAGAGAGAGGCAACAGCCATGGGGCAGCCACGTGGGAGCAACACGAGGTTGCAGCTTTCAGGAACCATGAAGAGGATGGTGAAGTAATTGAGACAGAGGGAATGAGAGCAGGGAAATCAAGTTTTAGGTGTGTGGATAGACAGGAAGGGCTGTGTCTTTGAAACTGTCAGTGGAAGGCATTTGCAAAAAGCTGGCTTGTATCTGCGACCGTAGGACAAGGCGATATCTTGCACTGGGACTGAGCGATGGTCAAGGTGATGCTTTTGTCCACAGTGAATAAGGAAGGTCAGGCACAGAAAACCTGAAAGAGAAACCAGACCCTTTGCAGGCTGGTGTTCACTGCTTTGAATTACAGATCCCAACCTGGGATGTCTTTAGAAAAGAGACTTTCCACGGCCAACAAATGAAGCAACTGGAAAAGAGGCAACCTGCTGCGGTGAGCCGTCTCCTGTCCATGCTTTGGAGAAAACCTCCTCATTCCTAAAAAGGGAGCAAGCATGTGGAGCCCTGTTAGAAAATAAAAAGGGGCCAATTCCCTCATATTAAGCCTGTTATTAGGCTCAGAATCAAATTAAACCACAGGGCTTTTCACTCGCAAAGAGCTATTTTAAGGCTTATTAGACTATATTAGGATTGGCATAAATTTCCACTGACATAATATAGGCCTTTAATTGGATTTAAGGGCGAGGAGGCTGCATTAAACTAAAATCAGTCCTCGCAGAGGGAAATTGGGTATTCTCCTCACAACTCCTCTGCTTTCCCTTGGCGTGAATCCCAAGCAGCCGAGCAAGCTGGGTAACCCATTCAAATCCAGATGCAATTGCTTATAGCCTCCTATATCAATCTGATAAGTAAGCTAGCTGCCAAAACATAACACACTCACCGCTGCTTGTTAGCCAAAGCCTAGCTGCCGTGGCCAGAGCTCTGGTTCACTTGCAGCTCGGGCAAAAATGGCATTTTCTTGGACACAGTCTGCCTGCTAGACTTCATATGAAGTATTTGCCCGTGAAAGGTTACAATAACAAAATCTCAAAGCCAAGACCTTGACTTAACCTCCAAAGAGCTGAGAGCATCAGAGCTACAGGCAATAATGAAAACATGACCCCGCTGGTCCTCCCGTGCTGGAAATGTGAGTCAGGAGGCACTCCTACGACCTGGGTTTTTTCACGCGTCCCCTGATTAGACACGGGAGGCTCTCAGGAGCTTGGAGGTCAGGGGCTCGCTCAGCTCTCTCCGTGGCATGGCCATATGCAATCCCTCCTTCTCCCAAGAAACTGAGACCAGCCCTGAGATGTGCACAGCCAGGTCTTGCACTCCCGTCATGAGATGCTGTGAAACATGGTGGGTTTTACGCTCATCAGTCCCCAGGTCACTCTCCACTGAAGAATCGGAGCTATTACAGGAACTGGTAATTTTTCTTTTTCATATGTGTTTCTCCAATACTGCCCGCCCCATGTGAGATACAGAAGCTTGAGAAGGAGAGAATAAAACCCACTTAAATATTCAGTGGGACACGCTGCACCTCAGGTTTAATAAAGGCAGAGATAGAGTCATCATTCATCCTGCACCTTAAGAGATGTCCCTTATTTGGCACCTAATGGGACATGACTGGCTTCCAGTAATAAGGCTCTACCAAAAGGCATCTGAGCTTTTCTGAAGCCCCAAAGGGACAGAGAAACCTTCCACCATGCAAAAGACTGCTTTGTACATTGGTACTTGATGTTATGAGCTTGTCTGCACCCTGTAATATCTTGAGACAACTTTGTCATACAAACACAACCCTTTTGTCAGAACATCAACCACTTCACGTCTGGCTGTGTCAGGGATGGGGGTCTCATAATCTAACTCCTGCAAGCGGAAAGCAGTTTAAGTCTAAGTTGAGACAAGTTTATGGTTTTCCTGAGAAGATGCTTCAAGGTCCATTCTTCCAAGGTCACAGAGCTCCTAGATAAGCTTCAGAGTCTTTTCTCTCCCAACCCACAGCTTCTTAATTTTTGGGGGATGCTATCAAAACTTTTCTTCTGAACTTCCCCAGCCCGGCAGCCACCAGACACACATGGTCATTATTAGTGGAATATTAAGAAAAGGAAGGAGTTTGGTGCTACCCTTCAAAGAAATTTCAAAGGATGCTCCCAGGTGGGGATTAACATTTTTGAAAAGTAGATTTTAGCAGAAATTTTGGTACGGCACTTTCCACATGTGGGTGCACATGTCCATGCTTGGGGTGTGTGCATTATATGAGTTTGTGTGCGTGTGTGTTGAGATCTGACATGTCGCAGTTCTGCAGCTGCATCCCATTAGCACAAACATTCAGCTGCCCAAGACGGTGATATTTTTCATCCGATGAAACAAACTTTATTCCTTTCCTGATAGTTCTGGGATTACTTCAAGATGTATCTAGGAAGCTCAGACAGGCCAAATGAGGTTGATGGATTCAGGGTGGCAACATACCCCAGCAATGCTCTGTGGCTTCCAAGCAGCCACAAACCTTTTGCTGTCGCTCTGCTGTCACGTCCCTTGCAAGTGACCTCAATGGGCACGATGTAGCCACGCACTCCTGGCTCTCTGATACTCACTCAGCCTGATTTGAAGCGTGTGGGACCTACCTGCCATGCAGGGATGACTCAGTGGCCAGCAAAAGCTACATGAGAGTAGCTGGAGCCGGACAAAAAACTTTGATTATACTGAGGTCTCAATCTTCATGCTTGGCTTTAACCATATCCATTAGAAAAGCCCAGATGACTTCATTGTGCAGCCCCTGAAGAAGCATAGTCGGGGGGAATTAAAATGAAGCTGGGAACCCCAAAGTGCTTCTGAATGTCAGGAGTAAAGATGGCTTTGCTGGCTGAGAGTCACAATTATGAACTGAGACCTAAAATCTCCCATATTCGTTTACCTTGCCTGAAACCAACAAAGCAATCTTTGTAATATAGGTATCATGGAAACCGTGAGACCTTGCTTTGAGGAGTTATTTCTCAGCGGTTGTAGAAATCTCTTTTTCCTTCAATTTGGACTGAGAAAAGCCTGTTTGGGAGGTTTAGGAGTTTTCAGTGACAAGCACAGCTCTGAAGATGAGCCACAGGCAGGCCAACGAATGGACCTGAAATGCTTTAAAGCAGTTTCTGCAATAAGTGCACTTTGATATGGGCCCTTTTGGAAACACACCATCATGAAAGGGCTGCTCTGCCTCTGGTCTCAGGCCCAGAAGGTCCCACACCCATTTGACCCAGTGAGAAACAGGTGATCCAAATAGGAAGAGAGAGCACAAAACTTGAAGCAAGCAGGAGCTGGCTCCTCGGGCATTCCTATTTTAAAAATGCTCCACGTGATTCTGCACTTTCTGGCTCCAGATGGGACCCAAATACAGACAGATCAGGGAAAATGCTGTCCTCATGATATTTCTGAAGTAGCCGAAGTCAGGGAAATTCTAGACAGAAGATGGATTTTCCAGCTGTAGAGAAACTAGGTCAAACATTTGAACTTTTGGATGCTTAGCTGCACTAAACTTCCTCTAGTGCTCTGCTGCTGCATACAGCTAGTTATTGCCAGCTGTGCCAGGACTGGTCCGATCCTGTCAGAAAGCTAAACCAAGAGGAGGGAGATGATTTTCCAGTCCTGCTGCATTAACAGACAGCTTTAGAGATGCCTTACAAATGCATTTCTCTCCTCCTCTGCCCTTGGATATGATCTCAAGACCTTTCTCAAGACTATTTTGCAGCAGCCGACTTCTGCCTTAGCAAAAAAACATAGGCTGAATATCGAGACACATTTCTGTTAGTCTGTGGGCAGGTCTCTCCCACAACACAGGAGAAGTCTCATTGCTTGAGGTATTTAGAGTTAGACTGGCCAAAGCTCCTGGGAGTCTCTATGGGGAGAAAATCTCTCCCCCCTCTCTGGGGAACCGAACAGACCTAATAAGCCTTCTCTGTGCCTGATTTCTCTGATCCTCTGATTAAAGTATGTTCATATCATTTGCATTTGAATTTGCTTTTATCCACCCCCCAATGCCAAAATGTGTAGGCAGGCAATTCAGGAGATGATGCATTTATGTAACTGTAAACTAGGTTTACAGCAGTTTAATTAGTAATATTAATAACGTCACCTAAGCTTAATGATACCAATTATAACACAGTAAATATTTCTTACTGGATAACAAGTAGCATTATTGAAAGATGAACTTTCATGCTCGATCAAACTTTCTAAACATGTTATTTAAAAAGAGAGATAAGACAGTTTGCTTTTCACATGTGGATAGCTCTTTTAATCTCAAAAAGGGATAATTATTGCATATAAATATTTGCAAATGGGAAACTCTGTCCCATTTGACGTATAGCACCTCTCCTCTCCCCGCTTTTGCTTCTACTCATTGAAATGGTAGAGTGGGTTGCCCAATTGCACCAAGTGAAAAACACCTTTTTGATGCCCCAGACAGGTGATTACTAGCTGCTGTGATGCACAGAGGAAGAGAAAGGGTGAGAAATCTGCAAGAGAGGAAGGTCAGGGTTACATTAGTCTGCTTATGATGTGCTGTATTCTTTGAGGAACTGTAGATGCAGAGAAGACAGAGTTCGGAAAGACCCTTTGGGTCATCTGGGACGGGTCTTTCATAAGACTTCCACTTTGGCCCCAAGGCATCTTTTGAAGGTGGCAGATGGAAACAGTTAAGACAACTGAGACCTGTGTAAAATCCTATCACTAACGCAGCCCCATCTCTCCCCCTATCATGTAGGATTATCCTTGGCAGTGTCTTGCCTCTCAGGACTGCACAGATCCTGCTCGGTATTCTCTGAGCCTGATGAATTTGCTGCACTTCTCATTCCTATGCCTAGCTGACCAATACACTCTGGATTGCCTTCATTTGGGTACTGGCAATGATCAAAATTAAAATCTCTGCAATAAGAGTTCTGTTTAATATCTTAATATCTTTATCAATGATCTGGACAAGGGGATTGAGTGCACCCTCAGAAAGTTTGCAGATGACACCAAGCTGGGCGGGAGCGTTGACCTGCTGGAGGGTAGGCAGGCTCTACAGAGGGACCTGGACAGGCTGGGTCGATGGCCCGAGGCTGTTGTATGAGGTTCAACAAGGCCGAGTGCCGGGTCCTGCCCTTGGGTCACAACAACCCTGTGCAGCGCTACGGGCTTGGGGAAGAGGGGCTGGAAAAGGACCTGGGGGTGCTGGTTGACAGCCGGCTGAACGTGAGCCGGCGGTGAGCCCAGGTGGCCAAGAAGGCCAACGGCATCCTGGCTTGTGTCAGAAATAGTGTGGCCAGCAGGAGCAGGGCAGGGATCGTCCCCCTGTACTGGGCTCTGGTGAGGCCGCACCTCGAGTCCTGTGTTCAGTTTTGGGCCCCTCTCGACAGGAAAGACCTTGAGGTGCTGGAGCGTGTCCAGAGAAGGGCAACGAAGCTGGTGGAGGGTCTGGAGCACAAGTCTTCTGAGGAGCGGCTGAGGGAACTGGGGTTGTTTAGCCTGGAGAAAAGGAGGCTGAGGGGAGACCTGATCGCTCTCTGCAACTACCTGAAAGGAGGTTGTGGCCAGGTGGGGGTCGGTCTCTGCTCCCAAGTAACAAGTGCTAAGATGAGAGGAAACGGCCTCAAGTTGCACCAGGGGAGGTTTAGATTGGATATTAGGAAAAATTCCTTCACTAAAGGTGTTGTCAAGCATTGGAACAGGCTGCCCAGGGAAGTGGTGGAGTCACTGTCCCTGGAGGTATTTAAAAGACGAGTAGATGTTCTGCTCAGGGACATGGTTTAGTAGTGGACTTGGCAGTGTTAGCTTAATAGCTGGACTTGATGATCTTAAAGGTCTTTTCCAACCTAAATGATTCTATGATTCTATGATAAGATCCTTATTCCACAATACAATATAATAGAAGCAGATTCGCTGCATTCTGACTATGCTTCCTCAGCCTTCTCTTCCTAAACTTGGATTTACTAGAACTGCCTACAAAAGCAAAAGAGAACTTCCATTTCCAGCATGGAGGTACTCTTCAGACTCACTCCAAAAGCAGTCCAGAATATCATCTTCCTCCTGTCACTTTGGTCCTTTTCCCATCACTTCTCTTCCCCAGGAGCTTTCACATCTGCTCTTCTTGCTTCAATCAACACTTCACATGGTACCCAGTTAAGCAACAGAAGCAGACCCCACTTCCACTTCTCTTATGGAAACTGGGAGTATTTCAACAGTAGTTCAATGAAACTGTCCCCCAGGAGGAGTGAGGAGGGGAGTCCTATGTGAGGGCTGTTGCCAGTGTAGTTATTAGAGCACTGGGGAACCAACAGCTTATGGGCCTAGCTGGAAACCATGTCTTCAGGTCACTGTTTAAGATGAGGTATTGTACATCACCCTCAGGAAGTGCCATTGATCACAGAGAAAGCTGAGGTTACTGCTGTGCAAAAGATGACAGTTTTTAGAGGTCTAAAATACGGGGATGGGAATCCCAGCCTTAATACCACAACTATGAAAGCCAGTAGGTCCTGTAAAGAAACCAAGGGATGAGCAGACCTCCCAGGTCTGACTTCCCATGGCAATGTCTCCGCTATATACCTGACATTTTTCCCTCTCTGATTACTGGATTTTTGATCTTGCCTGCATGAAAGTGTGCAACGAGGGAAGAACAAGAGGAGCAAAAAGGTCTGTGGAGGAGGAGGAGGAAGGTGTAAGGGAGGAGAGGGAGGGAATATGTCTCTATCCACAGTCTCACCACATAATTTACAAAAAGGGGCAACTCATCATAAATAACCCAAAGCTCCTGGGAACAGTGACCTAATCAAGATGTATAATTGCATGCCTTATCTAAATGAAAGCATCATTTCAGAAATGATAATGTGCATCACCGTGGATTCAATTGCTATAGAGTTCAGCACTGAAGGGTAATTATAATGTTTAACAAATATATTCCCTTTGGGGGCCTGCAGTTAAAGATATCATGTCCTGGTTTCCCCTCATGATGCACGTCTACTACCAAATTATGAGGGTTTCCTCTCATTGATTTTCCAAAAATGGTTTCCTCTTGTCCTGTCCAGACTGGCTTTTAGGAAGGCAAGAGGCAGAGATTAGAGAAAAAAAAAGTTACCTAAGAGATGAACCAAGGAATAAAGTAGGTCCGAAGAGAGAATAAGAAAGCAACTCATCTCCCTGCTTGCTTAGCATCAACCTGCACAGCAAGCGCCTCAAAGATCTGACAAACTTGGGTTAAAGACTGTGACCAGACTCCTACCAGCCTGCGAGGAAGGATGTTCTCCCCTCCAACAGACCTTGCTGCCTGGATATTTGATATGATTCTTCAAAATCCTTTTTGTTAATTTTCTCCCCTTCCTTCTACTCATATCCAACCGCATAATGCCTGCCCCTTATAGGAGAAAACGCGCGTCAGATAGCTCCAGGTTGTTACCATGCATAATTGATGCGCTACACTCAGCATGAGGGAGGGTGTAACACAAACAGGTACGTATACTATATTTATGCAGAAGCAGGGCATAAAATAAGCAGAAGTACAAAACAGCTTCAGAAAAGGAGATACTAAATGGACCAGTAGCTTTTAGCCTGGAGGAGAGACAACCGATGTATCTATGAAATGACAGATCGGAGAAGAGGGAGAGCAAACGGCCGTTCCCTTCCCAGCATGCAGGAGTGAGCTATCGGGCAGCTGCGTTAGCAGGGCAGCAGGTTGAAGACAAAAGAAGGGAAGTACTTTTTCATGCTGTGTATAATTAAATTAGAGAACTGGTCGGGGCAGGAAGTCAGGCAGGCCAAAAAATATGAATGAAGTCAAAAAAATTTAAAAATCAGATGAGTTGAAGGAGGATGGGTCCATTAAGGGCTAATAAACACTATTCAGGATATAACCTTCACCTCGGGAAGTCCCTACACCGCTATCTGCTGGAAGTTCAGAGGATATTCAGGACAAGGATTACTCAGCACATGCTGTTTGCCATGTGCATCTCCAGCTCCAGCCAGCACACTGCTCCAGGGACCATAGGACGTGGTGCAGTTTATGCACATCAGCTGCTCACCAGCAACGTGGTTTGGCCTCTTCAGAACAAGGAGCAATTGCTACAAAAGGTGCAGAGCGACAGCACGAGGTGCTCGGGGAGAGCACACTGAGCCCGCTGCCCGAGGTTGCTCCAGTTCTCACTCAGAGGCGTGAGCAAGACTGGTTACTCCATGGAGATGTCTTAGAAAATATCCTGCAAACAGACTGCCCCATTGAGCCCTCCCTCTGCCCTGGATGCAGCCAAGCATCGTATCAACCCCCAAAAGTGTGTGCTACTGCAGTGGTGTTCTGGTTATGCCATGCTGGGAGTAGGCTTGGCATGGCATGGGTGAGATCAGATCACCGCTACTGTAGGGAGTGATGAGCCTGTGGAAAATAAATATATTTTTATTCTTTTTTTTTTTTTGCCATGCATGATGGATGAACTCAGCAAGAAAGACAATCTAGTTTAGAGACAGATCTGTCAGCTGCAAAATAGCTGATCCTGCTTTGGGTTATTAGCTGGGAAAACAAAATTGAGCCAGCACTGTATTTTGAGAATCTTTTTTAAACCCACATTAATAAAAAAAGAGAGACAGAAAACCAGAGAGAAAGAGAGTGAGAGGGAAACTTGGTTAGATGAATAATTTTTGTGTCGTCTCCAACACCCTGATTAAAGCTGTGGTGCCTAAATCAAAGATACCAACAACAACCTTAAAAGAAGACTGAAAACAATTTTGTGTGCTGCCATTTGTCCCTCTGCCTGTGTTTCATTACATATAAAGTTTTATTTTGTCCTCTTTTGATCTTTGAAAGTAAAGAAGCAAGAGGGAGGTAGGAAAAAAAAAGCCACAAAAAAAATTGACACCAATCTTGTTTGCTTCCTTCTCCTCGCCTGCATCGATAACTCAATTGGATCAGAAGCAAAGCGCCAGCAGAAATGAACTGAGCACAGCCACCAAATGAAAACCAAATGCTGGATTGCAAAAGCAATATTTCCAATAACACGAAATTACTGGGCTGACTTTCCTCCCTTCCCCCAGCACATCGCAGCCAGGCTGTTGTGGCGACCAGTGCAAACTTTATCTGCTCACTGAGGGTACTGGGATGCTCTGCCTCTAAGCAGCCCTGAAGCTGCATTTACTGGCGAGGGACCAGCATCTGTGTGGGAGACCAAAACAATTTATGCAGAATATAAAGCTTCGATCACAGCCTGCCTGGTGTCTATGGAAAAAGTATGGGTGCGCGAGTCCACTTGCATTCCCAGCTCTGCTACCACACGTTTGACAAGCCACAGCACCTTCCTCCATAAATGTCCATATTCGCAAAGCAGGGACCGTGACAGCCACTCTCCTTTATTAAACCTTCAGAAACCAATGTGTATGCTGTGTAACAGTGGGAATTTTGAAAGTGTTTAGCCCTAACCCTAAAAAAAAAACCAAACAGGGAAGACTTCTGCTTTCAAAAGCCCTCTCTTTGCTCCCCATAGTGCCCAGTGATGGGTGGCATGGCAGGTCCCAGTGTGAGGTTGGCTTCTCAAAACCAAGGTGTCCAACCAATAACACACTAACTCATTGCAACTCATTTGCCATTTGATAAGGGCTCCCTGCTCTGGTAGCAAGGCTGTGCTGGAACAAAAGTCACTGATGAGACACACAGGAGGATGAGGGTGATCCTTCACCCCAACCCCATCCTCCAACGGCTGCTGCCATCAATGCTCTCTCTTGCTTCCAGAGCTCCCCTCCCAAGATATGTGGTAGCTATCTGGTGCCTCCCAGCCATCCAGCAATCCTAACTCTGGCGATACATGGCCCATAAGCGTGTCCACCTCTTGTCTAAACTTTGAATGACAAATTGAATGCTAAAATCCAGAGGGGAAGACCTTCTTACATATCCAAGTACCTGCCTATCCAGGGGGCTTTGTGAACATGCACTGCGGGCTAACACCTTCCTGAGTTTGGGGTTCCTATTTCAGGAAGATAAGTAACCATAAATGCAAAGCTAAACACCACGGTACCAGAACAAGAGTCTGTAGTTCCCCAAACACGCACAGCTTCCATCAATGACCATTGCATCTGCAGGCCACTGACTGAACAAAGAGTGGCCCAGTCTAGAAGACTATTCACAACCCTTCATACCACCTACCCAGACACGTATCCTCCAGTGACACAACCCCTTCATGATCCATCAATGCTCAGCAGCAGAACCACAAGTTTCTGACACGTTTTGTCTTCACAGGATCCAAGGTCTGAAACAGCAGCCACCAGTTTCACCTACAAGGTGAGGGGATGTCCTTGGGTTTTTACTTCTGCCTGTGATCCAGCACAGTGGATTATCCTACCCAAAACCTATCCCACAATGCTCACAGCAGACCCACAGCTTGCACATGGTAACACCGTGCGTCACTGGGGCCTGTGTACTTGTCAGGCTTGGAACTGGAAAGACTGGAGCGATTAAAAGTTGGATTAGGATGCAGCGATTTTTTCCCTCCTAGACGGCGCTGGGTTCGCATAACGCCTGGGCAATACGTCTGCGTGTGGGTTGTGAATTGTTTGTACGTGCGTATGTGGAGGGAGGGACGTCAGTGGGAGGAATTCATTAGCATTTTGGTTGTTACATATTTATGCTCCGAAACACGTGGAACAAAGAGAAGACACATCGGGGAGCCCTGCTTTGCAAAAAGCTCTCTGACATTCGCAGCTGTTCAGTATGCTGGTGGCCAAAACCAGCCAAACTCCCATTGCTTAGGACATACCAGGCCAAATTATGAGAAACTCTTCACCTGCCTTTCTATGAGCCTTTCTGCAGCTCATCACGCATACGCTGCTGCCACCCCAGGTGTTTTTTCCCCCTACTTGAAGTACACCTTTGCTGCCATTTGATTCTCTGATTTCTCATCCCACCCAAAGCGGGCACAGTAAGTAGATGACTCCCCTCCTCCATGCAGGTCCCACTGACGTGCTCAGGGACAGTCTGCTGCCTGCACATCTCCGAGCAACCCAGGTTTTTCCAACCTGTCCTCAGGTGGTCCCATTTTGAAGATGACCCAGCCAAGCTCCACAGGGAAAGGGATGCAAACAAGAAAACGCACCAGAACACAGCATCCATCTCTAACACCAAGAGTTCGTCACCATCCACTCAGGTTTTCTTAGGGACAGAAGGGCCACGGGATAACAGCCCAGCAGACTGATACAGGACCATGGTGTGGGAGGTACACTCAGAACAGCACACATCCCTTAAAAGCATGGTGATACATTCTCCCCACCTTTTCATCTCTGGTTTGTTAGGAAGTTCGTTAGAAAGGAAAAGGAAATGACCTTACAACCAAGTAAGGTCTTATGGACCTTGCAAGGGAGCACGGAGGTCTCTACAGGAGCTCTAGCGTAGGGAGAGGCAACTGTCTCATTAGTTTCAGTTGTATGTTTGTTTTTCTGACCACTGCTTCTCCTTTCAACTCTCATCTTCCCTTCAGGCAAAAATCAGTTGCACAGGCTGTATTAAGCTTTTCACTAAGCCTCCTCTTTGATTACAATTCCCAGCAAACCACCAGGGTGCAAGAAAGATAATTAAATACCTTGCTTACTCTGTAAACAGGCGATCCCCAGAGAAGGCAACCCGTGACTCCCCAGATGGGCTACCCAGAAAAAGTCTCCCCAACTTCAAGGTGAGACTAGCGAAGCTGTAACAGTTGCATTTCTGTCCCTGAGGCATTATCTCAACAGGCCATGCAAAATGCCAGTAGTGGAGTAACCCAGAGAAGGATAAAAGAAATCGTTTAAGCGATAAGTGACTTGGACTGATAAAAAGTAATAACTGTGCAAAGTGTATAGCCGATGCATGTTCCCTGCCCTGAATGCATTGCTTTGAACATAAAGCTCATCAAAAGCATTTAGTTTTCATACAATTTCTTCAGAATGCCAAATCTAATATCTAATCTGTTCGTGACAAAGCCCTGGGAATGGTCTAAAAAGAAGCAAAGACGTAGCCCAGTAACGCTACGAGAACCTTCCTCGCTAGAAGAAATAAAGAACAATATTTATTAGCAAATCTCTTGCAGCCTTCACCTATCTGGAATACTGTCTGGGAATGCCAGGGGTTTCCCTGCGTCTGTCTCCAGAGAGCCTTCGCACAGCTCCTTGCTAACACAGGGATCTCAGGAGTATAATTAAAGCAACAGACTCGGGGCAGAATGACGCATAGATCAGAGCACCTATGGAAATTGCTGGAGGGATGTTCTCTGGGGAAGGGTGAGGAGGTCTCCAAAGACTGGGGTGATCAAGTATGAGGTTTTCAGTGAATTTTGGTGACTTCTGTAATTATACGAGTGAAGGAGATAAAAGTAGGGGAAAAAAAAATAAAAGACAGAAAACCCCTCAGGCTTCAGGAAGGAAGTTCACCGTGGAAGTTTGTATCATGCTGTTGGGAAGATGAATTATGGAGGTTTTTCCCTTCCAACTGCAACTTTTGACAGGGTCAGTGCCAGACTGGATTTGTCTCCCTTTCTGGTATGTTCCACCACACTATCAGCTAAAGAAAATCTGCAGGAGTCCAACGAGAGCAATTTTTTGAGAAAAGCCACGGCTACCAGACGTCTCCTGACCTCCCAACAATTTCCTGCAAGAAATGTGTCAAGATGCGTGCAGGTGGTTTGGCCAGGCCAGAACAGGACGCTAGCTGTGAACGTCTGACAGCATGAAGCAATGAAAGAGTGGAACTCTAAAGCTCTCACCATGAAGAGCATGTGCCGTTCAGCTCCAACAGACTTGTACAATGAGCCTTGCTCAGCCTACCAGCAAGGTACCTCTTGTGCTTTCAGAGCAAACCAGGTGAAGGACACGGCGTGCCTGGTTGACCATGAGGCCCACGTGCCCACTGGCTCCTTCAAAACCTGCAAAAGTCTTACTGAGCAACATCTTCAAAGATATGAAAACGTGAAAGCAGGATGAATTTGGGCACAACACAAAAGATCAGCCACTCTTCTTGATGTACAAACCCACTTCGCTCTCCCACGTGGCATCTGCTTCCCTGTTGGAAGGTGGATTGCGTGACCCATCAGGTGCTTGGGATGTTGATGGGAACCCTTGATGCCACTGTGCTAACTTAAAAAGTCTATGGGGCCTTCATTAAACAATAAAATATTTTGGATGATTGTGTTATTAATTGTGTTGCTTTTTTAGCCGTTGCATTAAATAAGTAGACACCCATATGGAATTGGGGGAGGGGGAAGCCACAGTAGCATAAAGGAAAGGAAACCGGGGAAATGTGAAACTTTCATGTGAGATAAGAACCTCATAACACTGTTATTATATCCCTCTGCAGTCAGGCGGTCTCCTGGTTTTAATAAAATCTCATTTTCCTTAAATTTTCCCATGTGGCCAACGTATTATGTGTGGAGTTTAATGTAGCAGGATGTGATCTAAACTTAGACTCAGGTGGTCTGGGCCCTCTGGAACAGACGGGGTGGATTGTCAAGCCCTGGATGGGGGAATATAAACAGCAATAGAAAACGCTTCCTTTTTTTTTTTCCCTTTTCCAAGATCTGAAAAGACCATACTATAGTCAATTAATGATCCAGCCAGCCAGCCCAAATCAAAGAGACATGCATGCAGCCATGAAGGGGTGGTGGGTGAGGGAGGGAATATAATCAACACTCACTTTTCTTTGTCAGAAGTAACAAAGAAATTAAAATTTAAAAAATGTTTGAAGATTTTGCAAATTATTGATTTGTGTGTTTTGGATGGGTTTTTTTAATTATTTTTATTTTGCAAGGGTATCTGTTTTTGTAAACCACTCCAGCTCTATTCCCTGCAGAAATCCTTAAGGTTTTCATTAGGATAGGGATATCACGTTCATTAGGATCACTGGTCCTGATGAATTAATTTTTGTTGTCACATACAATTCTATAAGTGGACTTCACTTATAGTTCCAAGGGTGATCCTCTGTCACACAGCATCAGTCACCAGATCTTTAAGAAAGAAATATTCCTGAAATGGGATGTATTTCAGTATAAAGAAACATTCTCTGCAATAGCTCCACTCGAGAGCATTGGGGCTTTTTGGTTTTGGTTTGCTTGTTTTTTAACTAAAGAGGTACACCATTAAATTGCATGTTCCTAAGAGCAGCTCATCAAGAGGCATTTCCAGAACTGATGCAGCACCAAAGCAAATTCTTTGTTCTGGTTGTAAAGCTTAAACCAACCAACTTCTTATTTTATTTGCAGCATTTCCTGCCCTGTGCTATTTCTCCATGCATTTCCAGAAGGCATAGTCAGGTTGTTGCTGCAGAAGGGAGAACATAGGGGCAGTTAAACAAGGCATAATGGATCTGTGGTGCCCTGCTGAGCATCGATTTAGCAATTTCTGTCCGTGGCTGCAGGCTTCCAAATATAGGATCTCACAGTCAGAGATGACCAGGATTAACTGGCAGGACTTCCTGGATCTGTATTGACCAGTCATCCCAGTCAATGTCAAAACAGCCCCCTTCCCTGCTTATAGCTGAGGACAGATTGCTCCATGGGAAAGGAGCCCACCCAGAGCCCAGAGTGTGTGTTGCGGGAGGTTAGTGTGCAATTGAATATGGGCACAAAGAAAATACCCAAGCAGGTTGGTTTAGGCTGCAAAGGAAGGTGACAAATCCTCAATGAGCACGCAGCTATGCCCCCTCTACCCTGACCACGAAGCATCTGACAAACCTGAGGGAACGTCTACCTCCTCTATAAAGCCAGCAAGACCCTGTCCTGCGTGTGAAGATGGGGAAGCTGAGGCAGAGAAGGGTTAAGTGTCAGGGTCTTTGGCAGAGGACTCAGAAGGTCTTGCTTTCCTGCTTTCAGTGTTACTTTGCAATAAGATATGGAGGCTTGTGCAGGGAGCAGGTCTCCACTGGAAATACAAAGGGCATTTTTCATGGTGCTTTCTTCAGTAGCAAGGCCAACTTGAAAGCTCCCTACGTCCGGTTGCTTGCTCCTGAGCCTCCCTCCTGTCCTGGAGAAAACCACCACTTCCATCAGTGTGCTGCTCCATGCAACTGCAAGAGGGGGAACCCAGATGGTGCAGAAAACAACTGCCTTAAACGCTCTTCTTCAGTAATTTCCAAAAGCAGAACTACAGCCTTAATAAGCAACTGCGGCTGCCATATATCTCTTAGTGCTTTGAAGATACCAAGTGGGCAAAGGTGCAAAGAGGGAAGGACTATCTCATGTCACAGACAGGGGACAATGCTCTCAAGAGTGAAAGCCCAATGCACTCATCCTGCTTCCTTGCAGAGCTGCAATAATTACTGCAAAACAGAAACCCTCCGGTTTGAGATAGCTTACACCCATGTTGCGCTTCCGTAAAGGGTCCTGGTCAGCAACAGATAGGACCTTTGGGGACGTATCAAAAGCTATGGATATTTTACATCAGATCTGGGAATTGCACCTTGATCTCCTAAATTGCAGCCCAAAGCATTAACCAGGGGCTCATCCTCTTATATTAAAACAGTGGAAACATTGCCTCCCTAAGGACGTCGTCTGGAAAAACTCACTCCCTTTAAATTCACACTCTGTTATATTCTGGAAGAACTTTCATGTGTCAACAGCTAAGCAAAATGATTAAAGATAACTCTTTTCTATTCCCCTGATTTAAAAAAAAATCTTATCAAAGACAACCTTAAAATCCCTTTTTCCATTTCCTAGATCAATAGACACAATGGGGTATCCCAAGCCCACAGCATCACCCATCAGCCAGCTGAAACATCTCATTCAGACTTTGCTCTGGTTTCAAAATATGTCTGGAAGGAAGAAAATCTTTTTGAATGAGTACCTTTCAAGCCGTGTCAAGTGAACACAGGCTTTGTAACCAAAGGGGCATTGAGCAAGATGCAACTCATCAAGACGCAGAATTGCATTGGTTAGATCTGAGGCCCGGGAGGCAGTTGCCTTCCAGATACAATGCTCCAAGGGTTTTGATCAATCTCAGATAACACTGAACCCCAAGAGGGAAAATTAGTAGAAAGTGGTCAACTGATCTCCCAGTCTAGCAACAGCGTAAGAGCTAATCTCCCTTAATCTAATTCAATGGACTCTACTTAATATCCCTTGCCCTTTCATTCTTCGTATGGGAATAGCAAAGGACAAAATCAACTCGTCTCTGCTCTCTGCTCCTGCGGCAGGTCGTGCAGACCTTACATTACCCCCCTCCTCTCCCACCCACAAAGCGAAGTGCTAGCCCAAGACACTATTCTTCCACTGCCATCTAAGATTTCTCCCCAAAGCCTAATGCTGCCCACCTGGTAAATAGGAATCTCACCTCTTTTACCCCTGCTATCGCACCCCACGCTTTGAAGTTTCCAGGAGCTAATTATATCACTTGATTTGAGCAGGAAGAGTGGAATACAGCCTAGAGCAGTGTTTGCTTATGGAGTAACTCGTCCTGCCTGCATGCTTGCTCTTCATCAAACATGAATGTCAACAAAACCTCACTTTCCTCTTTCATGAATTTTGAAAGAGCTCTTTCTGGTTTCTTTTTTTTAATCATTTTTTCTTCCTTTCTTCATTTCTTCTTCCTCTTCCCCTGGGATTCTCAGAAGGGAAATAGTAGAGTTTTATTACAGAGGTCACTACATAAGGACTGTGAGTTTGATGGTCCACAGCCTTCCTCATTGCCATTTGACCCCATATAAAATTATTATAAAAGCCTTCCATGTGAGACCAATCATATAGCAAGCCCCAGCCCCCCAACAGAATATGGGCAGAGTCTGCACACAGACCTCAAATGCAGCGAAGAAAAGGAGATACACCAATTTCTGGGAAGAAGAAAAGGGCACATTTCACTTCCAGAGACTAGGAACACACAGCTCATGTTAAACCCATGGATGAGGACATCACCCGGACAAGGCACTCTCTGAATCACACTGTAATGAGCCATAAATGATGACAGAGTTGCAAATAATCAGGCTGTGAAATTGCAAGTTTTGCATCTGAATTTACCCTGTCTGCAGTGCTGGAACGGAGTTACTTTCTGCACTTTGTTCTGCAGGGACGGTAAGACAAGGCTGGCCCATTTCAGCTAGTTGCAGGGTCTTATTCTGATAGGTATGAGCTGTACTATTGTGAGAGTTTTCCAGACCTGCAGAGGAACATTTTAATTCCAAATAAGAAAAAAAAGGGTGGGGAAGACTTGGGAGACTTTATAAAATCATGATTTTTCTTTAAATCATGCCAAAGTAGGTTTTTACCTTAAAACTGTCTGACAGCACAGAGATAATATATTTAGGGAACACAAAGCCCTCATTAGGAGAACTTTTATGCTTAAGAATTAGGCTCTTGCTTATTATTGCTTCTTAGTGTTTACTAAAGTGTACTAAAAATGATCTCTTTGTTCTGCACTTATAACCCTCTTTCATGACAAATATCAGTGGAGTGGCTCCCCCTACACACACACTTCTCCTATTACCCCTTAGTTTCTATTGCCCTTCCTCTGTTTATTGATTACAGCAAGAGTCAATTTATTTTTTTCTTTTTTCTTTTTTTTTTCCTTTTTTTTTTTAAATGGATATATAGCACTCAGCCTTACAGTCACAAAGAACAGGCATTTTGAAACTGGCCTGAGCTCCACATGCTGAGTGGGCCAACAAGGATTTAATTCAAAGGCTCCTAGAATCAATACTAGCCTTTGACTTGTCCTTATTTTATCCTTGTTGATGGTTGATGTTTGTTGTCAAAACTCCTGGAAGGTGTCTGCTGTGATTTGCTACACTGGCTATGGAGACTTTAATGAGCAGAGTCGTTCTTGTATTTGAGATTACCTTCAAAATCCATTACCTAGTCTCACTAGATAGATCTTGGAAATCTTCCACAGGGAGAAACAGCCAAACACCTCCTGTTGCACCCTGTTCTCTTCTACCATTGGACTTATCCTTCCTCAAATTGGCCACTTTGCAGCCCACAGCTCTCACGACCTGTCTTACCAGCCCAGGCCTCGCTCCCCACCGCAGCAGCAGCTGTGCACAGGGTTTGGGACACCCAGCCTCCTGCATCCCTCAGGTTCCCAAGACATGCTGGTTGGCCACAGCTGCCATAATGTTTCCCATTTGTCTAGTAGTTTTTAAAGGAATATTTCAAAGAGCATCCCAAGCTGACAAGGAGCCATTATCCTCATTGGTCTACCCAGGAGAGGAATCAAAGGGAAAGATTTGCCCCAGGAAACATCCATCAGTGAGTCACACAAGCCACAAAACCCCATTCCCAGCTCCCTGTCTAGCAGCCACATCATGCTCCACATGAGCTCATGTGAAGCAAGAGGACTTACAGCCTCCCTTTAAAGAGCTCACTAAACCCGTTCCCAATTCTTCCTTTATTCAGATCCAACGGCTCAACCTCTGATAAAAGCCCAAGATGAGACTGGATCTTTATCACCCTGTTTTGGTCCGTAGCTCTGAGCAAACTGAGAAACTACATCCTTTCTTGTGGTTGTTGCCCTGTTTCAGCCGAGCCATAAAAACACCAGCCCTGTCCACAAGCCTGCTTGCTTTGTTGAATGGGTGCGTTTCATGTAATTTACCTTCTGCTTAATCGTTCTCATGCACACGTTAATTGTTCTCCTACATGAGCAGGATACTAATCGGAGCTCAGATAACCTCTCTATCCTACTTTACATGCTGGTTCACGCTTTCCCTTATTTTAACTGGAGCCGTTTTTAATTCCAGTTAGGAAATTGATTATTCACACTTTTATTTGCCTTCTTTAAGAAGAAAGCAAAAGGAGCGCGAGAGGAATTGTAAATGCCTAGGTTAAGACCAGAAATGGAAATCTTGCATGTCAATGTGTGTGCATGTACGTGTCGTGCACACGAACGGACAGGCAGAAAAGTCTCCTCATCATGTTCCCGATCAATACTTGGGATGCTTTTTGCAGCAAAGGTGCTGAGGCCAGGTCACCGGGGCACAGAGGATATAAGTCTTTTTAGGCTGGCAGAAGGGCTGAATGCAGACCGCAGGCAATCAGAGAAAAAAGTCTCAACCCAGCACTAAAGCCTTGACAATGTCAGGGTCTGCCTTGTTTCTATGTGCAAAGCCTAGGCACGCCTCAGGGGCTCTGAAATTTAGGATAGCAGCTCAGCTTAGGACCATGGAGCCAGAAGGGGAAATGGAAGTGGGGCTGGGCATCAGGTGGGTCAATGGAAATGGTGCCCTGGCCTTGGATCACCAGGAGGAAAGCGTGAGGTTGGCTTGTTCTCAGTTCTTGCTGGTGGTTTGCTTATAAGCAAGTGGGCATTAAAGTAGGTATGGTAGTCCCAAAGCCCTCAGTGACCCCATCAGAACTCTTAGCTATGTCTAGTGACACTAAACGCAGGCTCCACTGTGCATTTCTTCACCTGAGCTTCATCACTCAGCTCCCTCAACAGGCAACAGAGAAATGGGCAATTTCTGGGCACCATCCGCCTGAGCTCTTTTAGATGCCGCCACTGGGATGAGGTGGTTTGCTGCTCAAAAATTCCCATTTCTCTCCATGGACTGCAGAGGTGTGGGATGACTGCACACTATGGAGACATCACAAAGCTTTTAGAGACAACCTAGGCTTCATGGGTCCTCTCCCAGGGCATTGCAATTTTTACAAGGGGGTTACAGAAAGCAGAAGGAGGCAGAACAATTTGCTGAAAAACACACAGCAAGAACAGATTTCTGCTATGGCAAGCTGAAATATGCTAGGGACGTGGTAGGGAGGCAACTGCCCAGAGAAATCCCCCAAACAAAATGTTTCTCTATTACCCAGGCATGTTACTAAGGTGGCTCATTTAAAGCTGCAATTGTAGATATCCTGAGTTTCCATGCCCCTGTGCAGCCTAAGGTAACCAGATGAACACTCTCCTTCACAATACCTCACGGTGAGTGGTAAGAAATACTGCATCATGTCATTCTCTGGCAAATGGAGAAAGAGTTTACTGGGGATCGTCGTTCCTGGGGTAGAGGAGGACACACAACCGAACCACAGCAATCACCTTTCTCAGCTGGTATCTTTTCTTTTTCAGTATTCTTCTCCTTTTTTTCTTCCTTTCTTTTTTTATTTTTTATAGAAATACCAGAAGTGTCTGCAAAGTCCACATTCTTTCGAAAATAAAACCCATTCAGTAAAAGAGCTGGCTTTGTGCTAAAAACAATAACAATAATAAGGAATGAAGCTATTTTGGACAGATAATGCTTGAGTGACTTTTATAAAAACCTGGAGGAAGGACCCAGAGTCTGATTTTGTGTTCACATACGTGGACAGTCTTGGCTTTCTCTTGCACACTTGATTCCACTAAGGTCAAATCAAGCAGTCAGGCTGGTTATATGATGTGGACAAACTTCACCCGTGGGTTAAGAACACACACAAAAAAGGAACTTTTCTTTCCTTTTGACCTGCTTAAGACTCAGAAACAGACCAGCAACTATAGGAGTTAGAAGCCAGCATAATGCATTAGCCCAGCATCCAGCTATTTAATCTCTGGCCAGACGTGCTTCGACGGAGTAACAACAGCAGCAGAGTCCAGATGCATTCAAGATAGGCTGTGTGCCCCTGTGCATAATGCAGCGAACCAACGCACCAAGCCTGGCAGAGGCAGGTAGCATCTTTATTTCAATCTGATTTCTACTTTTCCAGTCGAATGCATCGGGAAGCTCCATTATCCGTCATAAAAGGTTTGGTGCCGCTGAACTGGAACTGTGTTTCTAACATGATCAACCATTAGGAACTGGGCTTTGCTTACGATTTCGCAGGCACCGTCAGGTCTCTATTAGGCAAGAGCAGACTACAACTGGCAAAACTGGAAGCTGTGGGGATTTGGCAGCTGGCAACAGAGCTCCTGCAGTGCTGGCACAGCCAGGCAAGAGCAGTCCTTCCCTGGGTATTTACAGTACGCTTTAAGCTCCAGTTCTAGTAACTTGATTTTTCAAGCAAAGTAGATGGGTACCCGACCAAACGGTCCTTCCTCAAAGCTCTCAGCAAGCAGCAGTGCCAGGGCTACTACCTACCTCTCCCATCCTTCCACTCCCCTTCGCCCTGGGCCGTGCCTTGCCAAACCCCTGTGGGGTGCAACTGCTCGGATGTGGGCTAAAAACTGGAGAATCAGATCTGTTTTCTCCAAATGGCTGTGGTTTGGAAACACCAAAGCCCAACTGCGTTTTCCTCCCCTCTCCAGACTGCAAGCTGACCAGCAGGCATGGAGCTGCTCTGATAAAAGCAGCAACAGAAGGATTGGGTCCATAAAAAAAAAATCTGCCCTAAAATCTCCCTCAAAGTAACAGATATTTTAGATACTCCCTGCTTACAGTGGCCCTCTCTAAAGAACATCTGCTCTGGTGAGCATCAGTTATGAGTTCTCTTCCTGGAAGCCTCTATAAATAATAACGTACTGAGGGTTGAGTGAAACCTCATTAAATTTGGCAAGCCTGAGGACTGCTCTTTGCTCAGGACCCAGGCAGGGGAGGAAAAGAGAAGAAGCGGTAGAAGGCAGTGCCCAAAACTAAGTCCACGTGCAGAGTCAATCAGGAACAGGAGCCCCAGGGGCACAGCCCTATTGCAAGGCACATGGATTCAAATGCTGCAGATTTGATGAAGCGCCAGAGACAAACATAAAGAAATCAGGCTGGGGTCCCCATAGACAGCTGGAAGGGTGTAGGGAAAGTTTTTAGGCAAAGTGCTAACTAGAAAAATGAACCACAAGCAAGTTTACTCCCGTTGTTTGATTGCCAGATATATTCAGAGAACAGAACTTTATGCATCCTTTATACAAGAGTGGGATTTCATCAAAGGGATAATAACTGCGCCATCAATTTCTCCTTCGAAATGAAACCCAAACATTGCCTGAATGCAGAAGCCAACAGCAGTAGCAATAACATTGCAGGAAAGAACTCTGTAATTGCAACTCCATAAACCATAATCTTTGTTTTAGAAATAACACCTGCTCTCCAAGTGACTTACTCTCTGTGGTACCACCTCTAGAAACTCCCTGCAAACAGCATCGGCCGGCTTAGGAGATCATATAAAACGCTCAAGCATACCCGCTTCGTGAAAACATATTAACTAAATGGAGCTGCAGGCTTCATTCCCCTTTGCTAGAAGATGATTCCTGCCTCCAGCACCACTCCTCATAATTTATTTTCCCTTTTTAAGTGCTGATATGCACTCTTATAAAAAAAGAAATGCCTTTCTGATTACACTGGCAGAGAGAAGGCTGCAGAGCTGCTTGCTGCTCTGCATGGGAAACTTCAGTTCACTTTTCTCCAATGCAGATTTCTTTTTTATCTCCTTTGGGTGTTTTTGTTTTTGGATGGGTTGGTTTTGTGTTGGTTTTGTTGGGTATTTTTAAAGTGCAGACATACTTATTATCCTCTCCATCAAGAAACCTCACAGCTGCCAGAGTGAAAGAAAAGTAATTACCCCAAAGAGCAAAAGGGACCTATTTAAAGCAAGGAGGCAAAAGGGTTTGTGCAGCTCACTGGGGAAAGGACGGGGATGGAGCAAGTGACCCGTCTGAAGGGGGACAGATGGAGTTCATGCCACTCCATGGTTCAGGGCAAAGTGAACTGAGGGCTTGTGAAAGGTACCGGCTCGATGGTCTGGGCTGCAAAGGGAAAGCTGCTTTACCTGCTCATCATTCATCTACCCGAGTCCATCACGGAAATGTAATTGCTTTTTTAATCAGGAACATGATAAACCAAGGCCCTCTGCGTGAATTTGCACTACGAAGGGGCACAACCCTGTTCAATCCCCGGTGACTTTCTGTTCCCCTTCCCTTCTTGCCAGAGCTGCCTGTGGGAACCACCATCCTCACCTGAACGCTTCCCCCAGAAGACTTGGGCGTAAGGGCTGAATTTCTTTCTCGACGTTTTCCTCTGTGGGGTCTGCCAATAAATTTCTTATCAACCACAAGGCTTAAAATTGCGTGTTTGGAAACTCCCCTGCGGGTACCATTGGGGGAAATTAGAGACTTTAATAGGACTCACATGGCCAATATGAAAGAGAGAGCAAAAGAGAGAAGGAGGGAACGATAGGTGGATGTTGGCCTTTGCAGGAGGAGGGGATGCTTTCCAGGATCGAAATAAAATTCCCCCAAAATTACTCTGCATATTTCCTGGAGCCCCCTGAAGTAACAGGAGTTTCCCACTGACTTCAAAGAGCTGTAGACAAAGCCCACAAAGAGTTCTTCACTTCCCTGTGCTGATAGACAATTGAAAATTGCAGGAATTGAAGCAAATCTTTTCTCCTCCTTTTGTGATATGCAGGGATTCCCGAGATGGGCCGTTCCTACATGATACGATTTAGTCCTTAGGAGAGGTCCCAGGATAGTGGGTTTGAAAGGAAACTCGCAGTTTGTCCACAGAGCATGTAAAGCAAAGTAGAGGTGAGTCTGGAGCCAGGCTCAAGATTTAAGGTAGGTCTGGACCACCTCCCTCCCCTGACTTAGGCTATGCTTGCCTTTGGGTAGCATCAGCAATTCTAGAGGACAGAGTCAAACTCAACAGCCAAAACCGACACATAAAACAGACACAGGAAGCCTTTCCCCTCCTGAGGACGGAATAACAGCTTCGGCAAGCCTCACATTCACGTACACCCCAGCACCATCCACTAATGCTAGTTACTGACGTGAGCTGCGATGGGTCCTATGAATCATGGAATCGTAGAATAGAATCACAGAATCATTTAGGTTGGAAAAGACCCTTCAGATCGTCGAGTCTAACTGTTTACCTAACACTAGCAAGCCCACCACTAAACCATGTCCTGTGAAATGAAAACATCCAACTGTCTGGTCCAAAGGCAGAAGGTTTCCTGCTCTGATGTAAAGGACCAAGTCCAACAGTGCAACCTGGTACTCTCGCTACCCACGGGGTTACACCACCAACCCCAAACTCTTAACTCCAGCTTTCTCCTCCTCCTCCCGCAGAGCTGATAAAACTGATGTGGCCTTTATTTGCCTCCAGACCCAGCGCTCTTTTCCCAGCTCTATCTGCGGGAATTTTGTTTCTCCCAACAAAGGGAGCCTCTCTGTTCCCCAGCCAGGGACCTCCCTTACCGTCTGAGTCCTGATGAAAGGAGAGACACTTGAAACCAGCCCGGATGGCTCATGCCCTGTTTCTAATTAGCACATCATCTGCTTGCTTCTAAAAACAGCCGCCCGCATGTGTGCCTGGAAGGAGAGTCCCTTGCAATAGCACCTCGCTCTCCCAGCAGCCCGGAGTCAGGCTGGCGAGGATGCCTGGCCCCGCACCCCGGGATATGTATGCCACGATTTGATAGCGAGCGGGGTGGTTGGCACCCCAACCCAACCCAAGCAGAGGAATTCAGACCTCGGGGCGTTCAGCAAAGCAAAACAGGGTGTTTTTCCCAAGGGCAAACTGAAGGGGAAGCAGCTGAGCTGGCAGACTCCTTGTCCTCCCCATCCTGGGAGCTCTTCAGACCATCAAGTCTCCTTGAGTTTCTCTCCATGCTTCAAGTCTCATGATGGGATGCCCAGAGTGTGCCTGAATGCTCCAAATTAACATCTAAACTGCTTGTTACAGAGGGCCCAGGGACACAAATAAGCAAACAGGAATGGCGTTTTATGGTGTGATTTCTAGCTGGAGGTAACTGTCTAGATGCAGGTTCTCTCCCATTTTAATTCATTCCTTGTCTGTCTACAGTGATGTCCTGAACCTTTCTTTCTTTCTTTTTTCTTTTTTTTTGTTGTTCTTTTTCCCTTTTTTCTTTTTCTTTTTTCTTTTTCTTTTTTCTTTTTCTTTTTTCTTTTTCTTTTTTCTTTTTTAATTCATTAGGCATCACAGCAGGAGTTTAGACACTGAGAAACTTTCTGCAATGCAAAAATCATGTACAGTCTCGAGGAACAGATACGTGTGGGAGAGAGGTAATTACTGTTCTCCGTATCTGTCTTTAGCTCTGAAATTAATCCATTGAGAGCACTGAATTAACTTAAGACCAGAGAGATCTGAGGATTGTTTCTGGCAGTTTGTCCCAGTGATGCTGGACCTGGTGTGAGTCTTTGGACAACAGCCAATGTGGACTATAAGCCAAAGACAGGACTCCAGACATGGCAGGTCCTGCAGGAATAGAGAGCCAGTCTTGTCCGAGGGAAGCGCACAAGAAATTAGGGAAGATTCACTGTCCTAACCACCTTCCCAGATTGTACGGAAGCCAAAAGTCAGTGTTGTTGTGTGTTAAGAGATCTGTCCTTAAATGTCTCATAGGAAGAGAGAAGAGGGCAATTAGAAAAACACCCAGAGGGAGGGAAGAGTCAGGTCCAGGTCAGCAAGGAAGCATGTAGGACCAAGGAAAGGATGGTATTCCCTCCATCCTGGCTCCTATTTCAGATGTGAGCCTGGTCTAACCCAGTCTCTCCTGAGCTTTAGTTCTGCAACAGCGGTGAAGTGAGAGGTTGTTTTGGTTTTTTTTACTGTGAAACAGCCATTGTGCCCTGTGAAATCTCTGTGTCTTTGTCTGGAGTGAAGCAGGAAGGGGACTTCAGACTGAAAAAGAAGTAAAAATTCAAAAAAAGGGCAGAGGGTGGATAGTGCAATTCAGGATTCAGGGCCTGTTGTCTCTCCAAAGCTTGGGTCTTTCCTACAACGAGGAATTAGAGATGGGAAGCATAAACATGTTTCTATATTACACCTTTAGGAATAGTCTTGGTTTAACGATCGAGTCAATCCTAGACTGCAGGGCTGTCAGGTAAATATTAGATCTGCTCCAGCCTGGATGCAACTTCCTACAGACAGAAAGGACAGGCTTTGAGCTCAGGCGAGGGTCTATATTTTGCTTGTGACTTCTCCAAAGTTCATGTGAGTCTAAATGCGAGTTCAGCTCACACCAGAAGACACATAATCCTGATCCATTCCTGGTCCAGGCTTCATACCTCCCCCTCAGCAGCATTCAGATTTGTTTCGTCTATCTCTTTTTAAATGTCCCTCCTCCTCTGTCAATGTGAGATGCTCCACATACCCGGAGAGGTTGGCTGGGCAGATTCGAGTCACACCAGCCAGCTCTGCCAGCTTGCCCACATGACATGACTGTGGCACTCTCAAAAGGTATCGGGGTTTTGCAAGCCGGGGGATTTCCTTTCCGAGCACAGTTTGTCAAAGACCAAGATATGATTTCTCTGAAGCTTTGCCCAACCAATCTCTAGCTTGCTGTAAACCCCTGGAGGTATTCAGTTAAACGTGGTCCAGATGGCACTGGAAGACACGAGACATCAACAAGTCACATCCAGGCTAAGACAGTGATGTCTTTACAGAGGCTGACCAAGCCCAGACAATGACAAGTAAAATCAGAGCTGACCCGAAAAGCAAACTGAGCTTTCCCTCCCCACAAGGCTGCCTCTGCTTCACAAGACTGTTTCTAAACTGATCCATTACCTTGCTTTTCCTTTCACGGTTTCTTCACAGCTCCATCTCAGCCAGAAGTTGAGCCATGTGAGCACATGAGAAAGACTTTTCAGATGTGAAATCTGGCTTGGTGGGAGACCTAAAAATCTCAGAGGCAAACTGGGCACACTCGGTTCACCAGCAAATATCCCAAAGGCTTGTGTGTCACCAGAGAAGAGCTGAGTCTTGAACACTTAATGAACCCTCTGAGATTTTCCCATCATGGCTCAAAACCACATCACAGTATCCCCTCCTTAAATCTGTGTTAAAAATCTCTCCCTTATAAACTACATTTTCTGTTCTCCCTGTTTACAATTCATCTGGCAGTGCTAGCTTGGGAGGATTCAGTCCATACAAAAGGATCTCGTAGCAGTTTTCAAACATTCATGAGCACCCTTGAGAAAAAGGGATACAGTAAACAGACTCCCTTAGGCCTCTGGAGAATTAAGGCAGAGTAAACTACACTAACTGACCTTCCCCACATACCGAGAGACCGTGGCAGCATCTAGCACACAAGCTTCACCTCCCATCACCTGACAGAGATGCTAAACAGCTCTGTCTCCATGTGACAGTACAGTAGGCACTGACTGAACCCCCCTGGCATGAAATGCCCTCACATCACCTCCGAGCACCGCTGACATCTCTCAGTCTGCTTCATGCTGGAAAGAATCTGCTGTATCAGTTTGCAGCTATTAGTCATCAGGAGAACTGGAAGTCACCTTCGAAATGCCTCCCTCCAAGCATCCCTGTCCCCTGCCCTGAATGTAAACACAGCCCATAGCCAGAGTTTGGTTTCCACAACTGCATCCACTGGGCTATTTATATCCCTGGTCCTCGCTGCATAAACAAAATCAGTAACTTATACCTTGCAGCAGCAACTGTGCCTACAATTATTCATCGGAGAGCTCCGCATGTGAGTTCTCAGCAGCAAAAACAGGGAAATACCATCAAGTGTCCACATCTGTGCCCTGCAAGATCTGCACCTCGGTTCATCCTTCTCTAACGAGGGTGATCGCTCACCACCTGGGGATTGTGAGACGAGGGATTTGGACAGGCTTATGCATGGAAGGGAGATTAACACGGACTTGAGCCGTCTGGCTAGAAAACGTGGGAGGCATGATAGTGGTATTCACAGCAAGGCATAGTTGAGCCCAGACAGGACAGTCGCTGCCTTTCTTCCCACCTTCTACATGGAAAGCTAAACAAATCTTTTTACATGCACCTTCTTTGGATTTAGTCTTTTAGGGTCTTTTTTTTTTCTTTTTTTTTTATTCTCAGCTGGACCACAAGTGGATGATGATTTCCGTGGAGGGGGTGGCCCTGCAGACTGCTGGGAGGAGGGTGGTCATGGTCCCTCCCCAGCTGGGGAGAGAACCGCTTCGAGGGATTACCTGTTCCCTAAGCCAGGTGAATGGAGGATGCTGTATGGTTGGAGCCCCACGGATCTGGGTTAGCACCCCCCTTGCGACAGGCTCCCTGTGTGACCTTGAACATGTTGCTTAGAGGTTCATCTCAGAGCCGATTAGGGGATTTAAAATAATTTTCCTTCAAACTAGCAGGAAGGGTTTGCTTATGGTTTTTTTTTCCATTTCTCTTAAATCTGTTAGGTGGCTTCGAATATCTCAACCATAATCACCCTGGGTTGCAGATGCAACCATCCAGCAGATGCAGCTCCTGTACATATAGCAATAATTAATGAACTCCAAGCTCTTTTGACTGAGTGCATGGTCCTCCTCTTATAATTTCTCTGCCTGACCAGATTAACTGACCTTTCAGAGTCCAGTCTTGTGGTAAAAATTGGAAAAAAAATCATCTCTAGGAGTGCTGCATCCTACAGAAAAAAATCTTTTGCAGTAGTCTCCAAACAGGGCAAACAGAATTGAAGTGCAAACACCCGAGCAGCATGTCCCTTCACACCCATTCACACCAATCCCCCTGCTTTGCAGGACCCAGAGACCTCAGATGACCTGGAAGCGGACAAGACTTACCAGTTCTCCTGGGTCCTCCCACAGGGCCAGAGCTAAACTAGCTACAAGATCTCTTCTGGGCTCCTCCAAAGGGAGCAATATGAGTGCAGGGAAGAATAGAAGCCACACAGTCAGATGGCCAAGAGCTATATTTAATTCTTGCCTCTTAATATTCATGTCTCTTCTGTGCCCAAATTAAACCACAGGGTTTTGTGATACTTGGGTGTGAATTCATATCTGGTATGGAGAGAAACTGAAACAGAGCTGTATGAGACCTCATAAGATAAAATCCTGTCTTATTCCTGATCACTCCAGCTGTGACATTTTTGCCCTCTAGCCACAGGGACTGGGTGATATAGACTTTATTTTAGCACTGCAAGAACTGAGTTTAGATCTCCTGTTGCATTGTGGATGCTTGTTTTGCTCTCACGTTAGAGGAATGCTCCAGACAGAAGAATCATCAATGATCTTGAAGAAAAAGGATACCACCTTATGTGAACCTTACTGTGTGACCTCCCCAGAGAATGCTATGTTCTCAAGTTCAGATATTGTTAATATCCTCCATCAGTGGAGGAAAACACAGCAGCTGATCTGGTGAGACTGACTACAGAAAAAAGCTCCCAGCTCTGGCTTCAGTGTCAAGGAAACAGGGAGAGCGAAATTATATTAGTCCAAACCACCTCAAGTTTTTGGTGGAGGTGGATGAATTTCAACCTGTTTCTCCTAAGTTCTGCAAATTCCAGAATATAAAAGCACTGAGACGGAGATGATTGAAGCAGGTTCTCAGAGTCTGTATTTAACACCGAGATGCCTCTAATGCAAGTGGTTTGGGTTTTGAGATAGTTTGGAAACCATAATTTGTTTTCAAAGGCCACTAGAAAAACAGGGAGAAGAAGAACAGAAACAATGAGATAAGTCTGCGCTGTGAGGTGAAGCAGGTTTGAGAACAACATGAAGCGATAACCATCTTGAAAATATAGAAGAACCAACCACCAATGCCTTTGACAGCACCCAGGATTTCCTTTATGCTGAAGCCAGCACACCATCCCCATCATCTTCTACAAGACCTCACTAGTGCTCCTAAATTTGGCAGCTGTCATCTACGGGAGTTACGTGATCTGGAGCTAATGCAATTAGCTGTGACTTTGAAGGCACACAGCAGCTTCTCATCATTCTCAGAAGAGCCTTAGACAACTTGGGGACAGCAGCCAAGCTCAAGATGACTGCCAGGAGTGTCATGTGCTGTTCCAGAGCTGAGATAGTGTCTGCAACAGGAATGGAGCCTTGAACAGATTGGGGGAAGGATGTGGGAGGGAGGGAGGAATCACAGAATCATAGAAACATAGAACAGACAAGAATGAATGAAGACAAAGAGGGATCAACATCAGAGAAGGGCTGGCCACACATTATAGGGTCAGAGTGCAAAGGGAAGTGAAGGAAAAGGGAAGGATGGCGAGGATGGGGGAAGATGGGACACAGTATATAGGGGAGGGAAGGACAAGAAAAAAATAATCAAGTGGATTAAACATGGGGAGCTGAGAGAAAACATATACATTGAGAGGGGGGAAAGCCAGTGCATTGAGATTGGGAAGTTGAGTTTAGTTTGTAGTAATTATCATGGCCAGTGCTCAGAGCTTCATCAGTCTCATCTATACACCATCAGCAGCAGTATCATTTCAGGCCAGGTGCTCAGCTCCCATACAAGACATGCCCTCGATGGTCTCTCTCTTAATACCCTCCCATCAGTACAACTTAACCCTTGCCCAGCAGGTACCTCCCAGAACTCCTTTCATCCAGAACATTTGAACATTGCTGCCAGTATCCACAATGCTTTGCACTGAATCACTGGCTTAGGACAAGCTTTTCAAACGCTGTCACTGATGGGTTATGATTAAACATGGCCTGGCAAAAAAGGTGAGAGGATTAAAGTGCCATCAAAGGCAGAAAAGACAGGCTGGCTTGCAGGAGATCAAGTAAATAAGTCAAGAAATAGTCCCTGCTGGCCCATAAAGCTGTTCCTGTTCACGTGGTTGGGTCTTTTATTAGTCTTGACGTATTGTAAAAAGTTACGATAACTACTCCCAAAGATCAGGTTTTCTGCTAGAGGCTCTTAGAGGGCATGGCCCATTCTCTTCTTTCATCTTATTGCCAGAGAGGCACCGTTTGTGAGAGACACCTTTACCAAGGAGACCCCACTGCTCATGGTTGGGGGACCAGGGTCCCAGACGAACCGTACTGGTGAGTTTATGGACTTGCATGTGTTCTCCATTTTATGCCTGTGGGCTGGGGGGAGATGGAGTATTTAGGCACAGCTCCCCAGGCAGGAGCTCTTCTGGATGGCAAGAGTCAAAAAGGGTTGTGACATTATAGCAAGCCATAGGGGTGTTTCTTAGGATTTCCAACTCTCATGCCAGCATTACCGTATCTGTCAAGCCAGTGGGACTCAGATTCCCATTTTGACCCCAAGGTGCATATACGTTTTCTAGGCTGATCTGGGTCACTCCTTAGCATCCCACAATGCTCAATGCGGCTATGAGTTATGCATGCAACCAGTGCACACACACAGGTCTGACTCACTGTGCCTGCCATGGGCAGCCACCATGTGCATACACTGCGGACATCTGGGTTTCTTGGCCATACAACAGCCCTTGATAGGAAGTCTGTGCTTGCAGACAGCTAGTGTATGGCACCTGCAAAGTAGACACAGTAGGAGCCTTTCATTGTGCAGAAGCCTGCCAGGACCCAGGAGCCACAGATAAATGCAGGACTGCCTCCAGCTCTACGTAGGAAAGAACATGCCTTCGTATGCTCCCTGGATATGAAAGTTATATGCAGATGTCTTAACATATTTCTGCCCTGAGAAAGAGTTGGTCATCAGAGGCTGCAGCTCAACAGCCCACTGAACTCTGCACAAAGAAGGTTCCTTGTGCTATTTTGGGCCCCACAATAATGTATGTGTGAATTCCCATGTGTTTGTTTTCAAAAATATAATGTTCTTACAATGTGCACAAGGACAAAGGCAGCCTGAAAACAGATGATAACCCAACCAGCATAGCCTGTGTTCTGCAGCTTAGAAAGGAGACACGCCTGAGCACTCAGCTATCCCTGGGCAGTGTCACGGCCCTGCTATCTGGACCATATCCCACCTTGAAGCGTCCCTGATTTTATGAAGCAAAAGCAAACCCCAGCCTGGAGGTTCACACCTTCCAGGAAAATGAACGCGTTAATGTAAGTAGCTCCTTCAAGGCTAGAGGGCCTGTGGGAGGAGACTGGTGTAATTGTAAATCAATCCAGCATCACGCTTAGACCTCATAAGCCTTAACTCCTCCAACGTCCCAGCTTCTCCACCCCTGCCAGTCCACACACCTCAGCGCATGCCATGGTAACCAAGAGCAGATGCCGGGAAGCTATTGCAAACAGATGCCGATCTAATGAATGTGTCGAGGTTGGGGCAACCAGGCATAGAAAGATAAGCAGGTGTCAACATCACATCACCTATGACACCATCCATCACGCTGTCAGGCTGAGACAGGCTGCCTCCAGATGGCATCTAATCCAGCAGCGCGGGACGCCGGGCCAACAAAAGGGGTTGCGTCAACGTGCACCACGGTGGTGCCAGCATTGTGAATCTGTAAAGGACTGATAGGGGTGGGAGAGAAAGGCGTCTTTCTGTGGTTTGCAAGAGGAGTCTGCCTCTCTTCCCGCAGTGGCTCGAGGAGGCAGCCTGGATGAGACTGAAAGGAGAGACAGGCGGCCGCTTGAGATGTTCTGGAGAGACGTGTGGTTCACCGATGTACAGAACTTCCTCTCCCAGAGCAGCTCAGGTAATAAAAGCTGCACACAAACACTGTCTGCAGTGCAAGGGGACTGGGAAGTTAATCATTTGGCGGGGGGGGGAAGCTTAGAAAGAAAAAGAAAGCTTGGGGGTAAACATATTTTTTCCCCAGAGCAGCATCCTGTATCTCACTGGAAGAAGACGACAGCTCTGAGTCCAGTCCTGTGCTGCATCAGGGAGAGATTGCAGCTGGGGCACTTCGGTGAGCGGTACCCACCCTGGTATAAATTAGATGGGAAGGGACAGAAAAACTGAAGCTAATATTCCCAGAATAGCCAGGACTTGGAGGTTACTAACCCCTATTTTCTCATTAAATTCTAGCTTAGGCAAACGCTTTTCACTCATCTAATGTAACCCAGAGAGATGAGTCACTTCTCCTTCCCATCCACAGCTGTCAAGAGTACTGCTGGGCTCTCACCCCATTGCAGGGAGAGCGGCTTTTCTCTCCTGCGTGTAGCAACGTATGATAGACCAGAGCCCTCCCCTCTGCCCCTTCCCAGCCTCGGTTGTTCACCCCCATCCCCGTGCCACCTTTCCCTTGTGTCAGCACAGATCCGTGCCCACAGTGCCACGCAGCGAAGCTGATCCAGCTGGAAACTGAATTAGCGAAAAATCCGTGTATTATTTCAGCCCCTGCATTTTTCCAAACCCGCTGGTGACCTGGCCGCGCAAGCAGCACAAGGGGGATGCAATGATGTGAGAACAAGTGGATGGAAGTTTGGGGTCAGTTTTTTCTGTAGTGGATCATGCTGCTTGGACCACACACCAGATCAGAGCACGGCAGGATGAGGTATAGACTCAGAAGAGCTAGGGACCGCCCCATTACCACCATGAACAAAATCTCCCTTTTTAATCCCCAAAACATCAGAAAAGATCAAGTTGGTCACATCCAGCTCCCTGTCACCACTGGCACCTTCAATGCAGGGGGTCGGCAGAGCATCTACTACACGCACCATGACACGTGGTCACCGCAAAGCATTTCCCAAGATCTGTAGTATGAGGCTAAAAGCTGCAAAACGCAATATGCCACAGGAGGAGGGAGAGAAGGGCATTACCAACATCGGCTCCTTGCAACAGCCGGTTAATTCGTCAGGTAGTAATTTGTTAGGTCTTAATACATTGGGTGGTTTTAGAGCAATGGGAACTTAGTAGCACTCAATGTATACGTTCTGTGACATGCCAGCAACATGGTACTCAGTAGACAGACGCAGATTTGTTATGTTAATACCCCCGTCTCCTTCTGAGATTATCAAAAGGCAGGTGCTGTCACACTGAAAAAGAATTAGAGTTGGGGACGGATGGATGTGACTGGTGCTTATCGCTCATGCACTATTGGGAAGGCACTCAAAAGAACGCTGAAAAATTAAGAAAAAAAAGGATTTTGCTGTTTTCCTTCTGATGCATTTATGAAATCTCTCCCAGTTGGGACTCTCTGGACCAGATTCTTCCTCCAAGAATATGCTGGAGTAACGTGATGGATTTCTACAGAATGTCCTCAGCCCAGGATGGAGTAAAGACGGTGGGAGTCTGACCTTCCCTCTTCCACGTAGGCTGCCCTCAAAAGCTGTGAGCCCCAGGGAACGGGGCAGTGTGGGAGTGCAACTGAGCCTGCAGGCAGAGCCTACGGTCCTAGACAGGCCTTCAGGAAGAGCTGCTTTAGTTTCCAAGCTCCTAATTGAACTAATTGAGCTTCTGCAATTTGCCAGAGTTAACCCTCCCCTTGCCCACCGCGGGAGGCCAAAACCTTGCCGCCGATTTGGTTTTGCAGGGCACCCGTGCTCGGTTTTCCACAACAAAGGGGAGATGGAAACTGTTGTTGCTCCCGGACCTCTCAGGGTCTCCCTTTGATTGTTGTATTTCCTACCAGTGTCAGCACTTGTGATATTAATGATCTAGACAACGGGTCATTAAAAACCATTCGGGAGGGGGACTGCAGCCACATAAGGAAGGATTAGAGCCCCGTCGCTATTAAAGAGTGAATATTCACCCTGTCCAATTAAAGGGATCTTTGCCTAATAGCGGGAATACCACTCCTCCAACTCCCCCTCTGGCAGGAAGGCTGTGGAATAATTATATCACCCTCCCGAATAAAGCGGAGGAGATCTCTGACAAAGAACCTGTTTTTCTGCATCTGAGGTGCCCACTCCAAAACATAAAAGTGATGCTGCTCAGGGAATGACGGGCTACAGTCTGACGAGGTTCACAGAGATATTTCAGCCAAGGGGGACCGGTAGCTATGGAAAGGGGGACCTCCAATTTCAGTGCCCTTTCATTTTCTTTTAATGTTAATTGGATTAAAATTTCAATTGGTTGGAGGTGTATTTTTGCGTGTGTGAGATAAAGATGTATAAATATGAGCGCCATTGATGGGAGAGTAAATGGAAAAAGAGGAGGAGAAAGAAGCCATGGCAGCTGAAAGAGCAGTCGTGTCCATGGCTTCTTCCCTGGGCTTGGGGAAATCAAGATCTCTTAATTCAGAGCTGTGAACCTGATCTTACCCCAGGGTCTGAAGCGGTGGGAAGTCCCTTTCCTTTGTCAAGAAGAACCATTAATACAAAGACAAAACAGCAACGAGCTGTGACGCAGCCAAAGAGGAGTTTGGCAAAATGAGTCCTGTGCAAGCAGCTCCATTTCTCATGCCCATGATAACTATGGGGAAACTTAGAGGTGAAGGAAAAAGGGCTACAATAACCATAGTCCCCATTGCCCCCTCAGCACGGCCCCCACCAGAGCTGCTCCCAATTTACAGCATCTTCCAGTATTGCCAGTCCAAGAGGTCAATAACCATCAGTCTTCCTCCAGGAGATGTTGCACAAAGAAAATAGATTCCAGCTCATTCTCTCCTGCATCCTGCAGCCTTTGCTCTCCTGGTCCCCAAAATGACCCTGTTTCACTTAATTGGAACCCGCATCCGACCTCCAAGCCCACCTTCACCTGCAGAGCTTAGAGCAACCTGAGTTCTCCAAATGAATTCCCTGGCAATGGGGGTCCCAAAATCTGCTCCCGGCTCACGTACTGCTCTGCTGATCTCCGAGCTCCCGAATCACCTTGCCCAACCATTAAAAGAGAGCACTTCTCCCTACCCTCTCCAGATTATTGGCTGTAATCTCCTTGAATGAAAAGCACAATGAAAAAATACAATATTATTACGGCTACTTTCCCCACTGGAGCTGAATTTAAGGAAGGTAAATAATTGGCATAAAAGAGGCTTTTGAAAAGCAGGCCTCTGTACCCATTTGTTTGTGGATTTCTAGCAAATGCATCGCCAGGCTCTCTACAGCGAACTACATCACCACCACATGGAGAGAGAGATTAAAAAAAAAAAAGCTTCTATTTATTATAAAACTTTAATTGGCTTTAAAGAGTGACTGTCGTGCTGTCTGACACTTTAAAGTGTTCTGTACAGTAGGAGACATAAAACATGAATCATTGCACTTGTTTTTCATCGTCTTTCCTGCCACATTTACTAATTATTTAATCTCCCGTGTCAGAAGCGGGACTTTTGCTCCTTTTTCTGCCCATTTTTTTCCTTCCAATTTTCTCCCGCACTAGAACATGGCACAGGTATTGCCCTGGTGCAGCTTGGGCGCAGACGACACAGATCTCCAGATCTGGGGCCAAGGAGAGGGAGGGATTCAGAAAGGGCTTAAACTCATGCATGGGTGGGAGATGATCTACAGCAATTCGACATGACAGTCCCAACATAACTTCTTGCATGAATTCTTCATCTTTTTTCTTGATGGAAGCTGAGGGTCTAGGCACCAGGTCCACACTCTGCCCTTACCCCATTCCCATAAGGATCTCCTACTGAGCATGTTGGATACGAGATACTTGCCCCATGCTGGGAGAGCCTCTCTTTCCTCTGTTTGCCTGTTAAAGTCTAGTCAACTCACAGATCATGACGCTTACATGGGCCCTGTTCAAAAACAACCAAGAGGACCAAAAGATAGATGTTTGTGGAACAACTCCCTGAAGCACCAGAGGAGTGCTGCTTTGTTAGGACAGAGCAGCTTCTCCTCTCCATTCAGAAGAAAGGGGGTTCCCCCTGCAGAACAGGGGGAGCAACATCTTCACGCAGCACTTTCTACTGCATCCATCACGATCTGAAGACACTTACACTCTTCTCTTCATCCCTGTGACAGTGTCCTCCCCATGGAAGGAGAACAGCTGAAAATCCTACATCCACTAGAAATGGTTAGAAGATTTCAGAGAGAAAAAATATAATTTTTCTAGTCTGCAGCAATGAAACAGAGGTCCTAAAATAATGCAAGATATCCTGGGGGTAAGCCGCAGAGAAAAGCCCAGACAGACAGATGGACAGAAGTGACAGTCACGTCTTTCTACACTGTAAAAGATTACTAACAAAATCCTCCAAAAGCCGAAACCCCAGATTTTCAGCTAGAAGCTATGGATGCTGATGTGAGATCTGTCTTTTGGACAGAGAACAGAGAAGTTACACCAGCCCCTCGCAGGGAAGTGTGGCTCAGCAGTGCCTCTGTGGCACGGTGCCCTCTTCCAGTGGGTAAGTGTCCTCCTCTGCACACCCAGTCCTTAAATAACGGAAATAAGAGGGTGAAGGACCACAGCAAGCCAGCAAGACCTCATCCACCTTCCCACACTTCAGGGCAGGACCTGCAGGGTACGGGAACGCTTTCCACTTGGCCTGGAAAATTGGGCTTTCTCCTCTGTCTCTAGCAACCAGCTCCCAAGGGCTGGCATTCCGGGGGGATGCTCCCCTCTGCCAGCCTGCATGCCCAAGCTATGATTTATCTCTTGGCAGCAGAGCTACGTGGCACAGCAGCTTCTGATGCCCACATCGCCCTCCTAGAGAGATGCATGTTGGAAGGGGACAAGAATGCATCCCCTGGGATGCTCACCTGCAGTTTGGAGTTGCTGAATGGTGCCTCTGATTGTGGGTTCCTGAAAGCTGCCACTGTTTTCGAGCATCGGAGTTGGGGGGGAGGGGGGGGAGTGTAGGAGATAAAGAAGAGTCTCAGATGTTTGTGGAGAACAAATAATAATACCACTAATAAGGCTGCATAATTTTATGGCGCTTGCTTCCCCATCTTCAAAGGGCATCCCACAGCTTTTGGCAAGCCCCTGCGAAGCAGAAGCTAGTCACCAGCCCGATGCCAGCTCAGGGTTTAGCATTAGTGGGATTTAAGGTGACTGTTGATATCATTAATACGAACGTTAGAACACAAACGCCGGCTGCCAGCCGGCAGGGAGAGCGTGGGCCCGGGGACTGCTCACCAGGGGAAAGAAACCCGCGCAAGAAGCAGCCCTAATTTTGGGTGCTTTGGAGGCAGAGGAAGGGATCTGTTCCCCAGGCGGGCACCGCTCCAAGTAATAACCGAGCACCTTGCAACGCCAGTGACCCAAGGAAACCGCTCAGCTTCATGTCGGGTGGTGGCAGAGGATCGCCTGTCCCCTGCTCCCCAGCGGGTGACAGCAGCTTTGTGGCCCCCCGTCCCCCCGCACCGACCCCCTGTGCCTCCCTTTCAGCCATCAGAATGTGCAGCCCAGCTCTCACCTAGGTGAGAGCTTCACGTTCTATAAGCAGAAAGCCCCAGGTTATCTCTTCCCACCGAGTGCAGCCTGAGCTGAGGCTCCCCAGTCTCTCCACCACCCCCTCCAGGGACTCCAACCAGAAGGGCTGGGGATGCTTCTGTGCCGCAGGGACGAGAAACTGGCCACGCATGGACCTTTGCAAGGCGGTCTCTTGCAATCACAGCCCTAAGTTGTGTTCAACTTGACGCTCAAAGGCATCTGAAGAAGGGATTTCTGCACCCGTGAAGCTTCTCCAGGTATCGCAGCCATCCCCAGACACCTCATGCACTATGAAAACAATGTGCAAAGCATTATTGGAGAGGGGCTGCCGGGACAACTTACTGACCCATACAGGCAATCAGCTTATGATATGAGGGATGGGATCATGTCGGCTGAGCAGGCACAGCTGCTAATGTTATTCTTGTTCATCAGAATACTTAATCCGACTTTTTTTTTTTTTTTAATAAAAATAAATCCTCAATGACTATTTGCCTGAGGCTTTAGTTAGAGCAGCTAATGGGGCAGTCACGTGAACTGAACTCTCCGTATGGAGTAGTGAACAGTATGAAGATAGCTGAACTCAAGTAGGGAGGGCAGGAAGAGCCCAAATGTGGGAGAAAAAAATAGATGCAGAATGCTCTGTTCTGAATGCAGAGGGGTGTGAAACCTCTGGGTGAATGGGTGTGAGAAGGTCTGATACATATATGTGCAAGCCTGCACAGGGAGAGAGGTCAGGAACTGCTGCAGTCCTTGAAAAAATCCCAAACACCAGTGTCACAAGCCCCGGGGATGGAAAACGTGGCAGGTTGGAGTTAGACAGGAGCAGAGCCCAAATGAGCAAGCCGCTGGGGAAGAGCAGAGGCACAGCTCTCCTATCCTGCCCCTGTGAGCAAGGGCTCACGGCTGTGGGTCACCCCGTGCAGAGCCAGGCTGCTCTGCCAGCCCCCAACCCTGCAACGATGCTGGGGGTGCTGGGACGCGGCGCAGAGGCAACGGGCGACCTGGGGGAGCTTCTTCCTCCCCCAGACGCACGAACACGCCAGGTCCCGGCAGGCAGCAGCAAACCTCATTCAGGAGACAGCAAAGAGAACACGCGGCCCCGCACCAGTGCCGGGAGGCGAGTGCTGCCGCTGTCCCCCTCTGCAGAAATGTGTCCCGGCACCCACCGGGCTCCCCGCACGCTCCCGGCTTTGCAGGGAGCCGTGGACCAGCAGGTCGCCTGCGCTCCAGACAGCCCACCAGCCAAAGGAACCACGGAGAGCCTTGAAAAGGGTTTAAAAGGTTTGAAACCTCAGCCAGCTGACGGAGAGGCCTCGGGAAGAGGAATGCCAAAGGGGCATATCCAACCCTGAGCAGGAGGCGTTACCGTGCAATCTTTTTTGTAGCCTTTTTTTCTTTAGTTTTGTTTACAGTCCCCAATTATCCTCCTCTCTGAGCAGCCAGAGCAGCTCACACCTGCTTTGCTCTGGGCACAGCATCCCTCTGAGCCAAGCCCTGAGCCCATTCGTACAGTGCCACGCAAGTCCTGCAGCCAACAAGTTTCCAAGACACGCATGGCACATACAAAGGGAAGAAAAGAAATGCCGGAAGATTAGACCCTGAGCTGAAACTAATTGTTCAATAAGCCATGAACAATATAGCATTCGTGCAGTTTGATTCTCTGCCTTTCATCTGTGGGAAGGAAAAATAAACAGTACGGGGAGAAGGGCAAGAAGTGCCAAGAGCCAGGATGGGCTTAGAGGCAGGGGCACGGGCAGGAGAGCCAGCGTCTGAGCCAGGACGGGGCGATGATGCCTTCTCCTAGTCCCGTAACAAGACTGCCTGCTCTCACCAGCGAGCTACTTCACCGAGGCTGTCAGGGCTTTGGTCAAAGAGGGCTTGATTCAGCTCGGAGTAAATCAACAGCATGATTCCCAGGCCAACAACGTCTGAGTCTAGTCCACAAAGCAGATGAGAAATAAGACCTTACATTCAAGGCTATTATTCTGGGAACAGCAGCGTCTCATTCAGATTAGATTAATTGACAGGAATAAAAAAGAATATGTTGATAACTCCGGACATACAGAACGTTTTTATTCATGCTGGAAAGAAGCCCAGATGTAATAGACTTGCACAGACACCCTCCATCTCTCCCCCCTCCTCAGTGCAGTAGGCACCATCAGCAATTTCTTTCCTGAGCCTTAATAAACTAAGGGCAGGACGGGATCTGGGGCATGCAGTGAGACGGCATCCTAGCAGCCTCAGCGTAAGGCAGATTGCTGGTCTTCGCCCGACCATCTACCCAACATATGGGTCCCAGAGAGTCTCCTGCAGAGCCCACTCCTCCCTCCACCCCCCATCCCCCCAAGCAGGATAATCCCCTTATTGTTATTTAGAGACAGAGAGATGGGTCTGATCCACAACCCCAAAATCCCCATGTCTAGAAAGAGCTGGGGAAGAGAGGAGATTAGAGATTCACCTCCCATGAAGGGGAAGAACTGAAAAGTCAGATCCAGACTGCCCCGAAATCTGTGAGCATCTGAAATTTGGATCCAGACCCAAATTTCTCAGATGCAGCCGGGCTCCATCAGCACGTTGTGTGCCCATACAACGGGCTTGCTGCAACCTAGCAACTAACAGCTGACTGCCCTGATGAGCTCAAAGCTTAAGGAAGAAAAAAGAGGATCAACTTCAAAACAAGGACAACCACCGAACGAACACCGAAGACTTCAGGCACGTGAAACCTAGATATAAGGAACAAATGTTTTACGATGAGGGTGGTGAAACTCTGGCACAGGTTGCCCAGAGAGGTGGTGGATGCCCCATCCCTGGAAACATCCAAGGTCAGGTTGGACGGGGCTCTGAGCAACCTGATCTAGTGGAAGATGTCCCTGCTCATTGCAGAGGGGTTGGACTAGATGATCTTTAAAGGCCCCTTCCAACACAAACTATTCTATGATTCTATGAAATGTAGCAGTGCAAAATCTCCCTGGTCAGGGGAGCAGTGCCTGGAAAACTCCCGCAGTTCTCCCTTCTCTGGCTTTGAGTTACCAACCCTGAGGCATGGTAACTCAAAGTTAAAGGTAAAGCTTCCTGCTCTGGACCAAAATTGGGGTGCCTGGCTCTTCTCTGTGAGTAAATGCATAGCACAATCCAGAGCAAGTGAAATCATTGCAAGCGGTGTTCAGAGAAGCTTCCCAGTGAACGGCAGGGAAGTAACGACGTGGCTTTACACAAGTACGTGGACAACAGGATTGCCTGTACCAGAAACCATAGTGTCATCAGACACGATGCTGCCCAACTGGATGGAATTCACTCAAGGCAACTGGAAGTACACGTCACTGATGGAACAGTCACAGAGATAAACAGGACCAGCATCTGTAAGTCAAGGTTGCCAAACATTTTCTCTACAAACACGATCCCAACCCTACTGCCTGCTCATGTGGCATGGAGAAGAAGGAACCCGTGAGCATAGGACCCAAAGATGGGCTACACCAGCATGATGCAATCCTGCTCTCTCTCCTGCTTCATGACTCGGTGTACTAGACACATCCAGGAGGCAAATCCCAGCTCAGACCAACCAGCTGGGGCCTGGCAGGGAAGCAGAGGAGATCTGCATAGCTTCAGTATGTACCTGTATGAGATGCTTCATCACCTGAAAAGACCACAGGCAACTTGATCAGCTCCAAGCAGGAGCGAGATGGCCATGATATGCTGAGACTGGATGGGGCACCAGCTCACCTTCCAAAGGTCCCATCATCTGGGACATTTTACTGCAGAACAGAGAGCCTCTCAAATGCTGTCTCCCACAAAATTAATCTCTCTGCCATTCACACATGGTCTCTGTGCCACCATACAAACGCCTGCAAAGAAAACCACCTTTTATTCCTTCTCAGAGCCTGTATTCCTGAAAAAGAAGAAACCCTGAATTGCTTTGTTCATACTCCAAAATCAGTGCAAGGTCAGATCCAGAGGGAACTGAAATCCGGTGAAAACTTTCTTTCTGCCTTCCAACCTAGAAATGATCAGAAAGTCCGTCAGTGTGCCCCAAAGCAGCCAGGAGTAGCTGGGAAGAAGACGAGAGGCTGGGGCTGTGGGGCCTTTGGGGAATATCCTGCAGCCATTTGGAAGTAGGGTGCCAATGTGTTGTCATGTGCTGTCCCTGATTCAGTGCCCAAACCTATTCTGAAGAACACATACTCCTCGCTGGAGTTAAACTTCCACCTTTTTCCAACACTCCTGAGACTGCACAGCTGAGGCAAACTCAAATCTTCTGTCTTCCCGGATGCCATGCTGTATCCCCAAATCCTTTCATGAATCAGCAGGGAACCTTATCGACGTGCTTGTTGTGGCAGCAGAATTAACTGCTGGGGTGATTTTACTAGAGCAACACGTCAATCCCATTTTCTATTATTAGGCATCTGTGTGTTATGTTCATTGATCCTGGGCACAAGATTTCCTCAGGGGTTAACAATATTTTCAACATGTGAACAAAAATCCATGGAAGCTTAAAGAATACTCAAGCGCAAGATTCCCAGAGGTCCCCGGGGCCCATGTTTTCTTCAGCTGACACAGACACATCAATATATCTCCTTAATTTCATTTCATTATTCCTCCTGTATAGTACGTGTGTTCCCCCTAGACAGGCTTGAGGGAGATGTCTGATGACAGATAGGAAGACACACTGCCCCACTCATTAGGTGTACCTTGTGTTTTGTGAACTTGATGGTCAGTCTTCAAGACCAGAGTGAAAACATGTCTAATTCCTTTGGTTTCCACAGGAATAAAATAAAAGTATTAAGGCCTCTTGTGGATGCAACATGCGATTCCAAAGGGATCCTTTTATAAAAGTCTAATTAATGTCCTATTACAAAATGAGATCCAATGAATATCCCCATTAGCTAAGCAAAGATGGGCAGAGATTTTAACATGCAAAATCAACAGTGAGTAAGTAAATGGAGTCCAAATGAACAGTCCAGGGTAGATGAGAATTGCAGATACCAGGTAGAGGGATGGGAGATCACCCAGAGACGTAGTAACAGAAAGAGGTATACACTAGCTTGGCACAACAGGTGGGTGATTGATGGATGGGTCATCAGATGGAAAATGGACACTGACAGCAACTGCGCTATGTGCAACCTAGACCTGTCCTGGCTCTTAATCCCTTGGCACTCCCCTACAAAGGGCACTTGAACACCAGATCAGGCTTGCAAGAAGAGGCTGGGAAATATGGAAAGGAACAGCTAGAGGAGTGAAGGTGCTTCCCCAGAAATAGACACCGTCCCAATCATGATCCTGATGCCTTAAAACCTAGCCCTGGGGTCTCACTCATCTACCAACGTCCTGTAGAGAAGGTTTAAACAAATAGTGAACAGTCTATCATGGTGAGGGCCTAATTTTGCTGCCACAGTGCTACTCTAAACCCAGAAGAGTTTCTCTTACTTCTGCAAAGTTACACCAGAACATACAAAATCAAACTCTGGCCCATTAGAGCTCACATTTACCTTCTGTGCAGCATGCAATTTTCTTACATCTGTTCTAGTTAACAAGCAGATAGAAAGGGTGAGACACTGAAGGCAGAAAAGACAGGAACAGTAGCTAAATGATGGCTAATGGGCAGCTGATCGAGTAGAAGGACAGATGCAGAGAGAGATGAATAGAATAGATAAACAGGCATCAGACCCCAATCTCCCAGCAATTACAGTCTGCTCTGGAAATCCTAATCTTCTGCAGTGTCACTCTCCAATAATTCCAGTTAAATTAGTTATTATCCCTCATTTGTGTTTGTCCCTGGAATTATTTTGGTGGGATGGATCAAAGAAACACCATGGGCTTTAATGTGGCATGTGCTTTTAAAAAGTCAAAACATTAGAAAGTGCTCCCCACTCTAATGCATTCTTGTCTCGCGCCAGAAAGTGGATCTTTAACTTCTAATTAGCACATCTCAGGATCTGTCCAAACAACAGTGCCATGTCTCTCCTTGCAAACATAAACAGATGAGGTTCCCCAGGGACTGGATGCCAGCTCAACACCTATGAGGGGTGGCAGTGCTATCACAATTATTAAAGCATGAGCAGGCACTAAACAATGCTGGATCCAGCTCTGTAACTGCAATCCAGTTGTTTGTACTCTATTTTCCTTTTCCCACCTGATTCACTAAAAAAATCCCCTTCTGCAACTGTATTCAAAACAAAAAAAAAAGAGAGAATGAAGAAGGGAAAAAAGATCTCATTACATGTTTAATTTAAAACTCTATCAGTGATTAGGATATTTTATGGACTGATCACCTGCCAAATGTTATGGTTTAAATCAAAGCTGTTCCAGAGTTCTGCATGAGCCCTAAAGGAGACACAGGGTTTGGGTTTTTTTCCTCTGCTTTGGAAACAGTCACTGGCTCAGCCATTGTGCTGCGAATGGCCAGGAAAGCAGTGGACGAGGAAACGATGGCGAGATGGATAAATGAGAGAGGGTCTAACAGAATGAGGGGCTTAAATCTTTGGCTGGAGGGAGTTCCCCCAGCAGACTTGGAGATCCGTGGTGACCAACACATGCAAAGCAATCAGCGCTTATTTACACATATCAGTGCTGCGAAGCAAACAGAAATGTGGAGGGGCATTCACCAGCATCAGCTGCTGGTTGTGGATGTGCAAATGGGATGAGTCCCGTCACTGCATCACACACAACAGCTCGGAAAACAACTGAAATGCAACAAGATGGTGCTGGGAATTCTTCCTTATCAACCAAACTACAGGATTGCAGTGCCAAGAGAGGCACCTGTGGCAAAGGGATCCCTCAAAAAAGAAGGGGAACAACAGCAGCCTTGAGATCCCAAGGAAGAACCATTTGATCCTCAAGAATGGCAACCTCCCCTCCCACCCACATACCCCCAAAACATATTAGCAGCAATAAGGGTGATGACTTTCGACCCCAAAACTCAAAGCAAAACACAGCTTTATGGATGGAAGGGCATCAACCGCAAGAGAGGGTGATTTGGGGACCAAAGGTAGGTTTGTCACCTGTGAGGATGCGGCTAAAATGCTGGTGCCACTCAAACCGGACAGGACCACACACAGCAACATGGCCAGAGATCCACTATGCCCAGTCTGACCAAGTGAGCTGGCAGGACTACCTACACATTTTCTTCTAATTTCAAAGCTTAATTTAGGAGACCAAACTATATTCAGGTCCTAGACCACAGAGGGAAGGTCCGACTGAGAAGCTGAAGCTAAACACCCTACACTTCCCACCTTGCCTGGATTTGAGACCAGACCAGCCAGACCTGGAGGAACCTCTAGACCTTCAGTGTCCAGAGGATCCTCGTGCAAGGACAGCTTGGAGTCCCAGATCTATTTTAGGGTTGCCACTTTAAAGACACAAAAAATTAAAACTAGTCTTGAACAAACAGCCTCTTCACATTCAGAATAAGTCTGCATGGAGCTCAGTAGCTCCAGCAAACCCAGAGACCCCAGTGCAACCAGCCAGGCTATCAGGAATTGCCCAGGGGACAGCCATAATCTGCTTTCTGACATGCAGAAGGCCCATAAACAAATGATTATGCTTCTGTGCCTGAGTTTCCCTAATTTGCAAAATGTTGATAATGATCGGGGCTAATTGAAAATTTCCCATCAAGCATTATTAGGATGGGGAACGGGGATTTTGAATGAACCATTTGCAAAAAGCCCAATTTCCCCCATATATCTGATTTTTGACAGTAAAACAAGCAAACAAAAAAAAACCCAAACCATCTTAAGTCTTTGGATAAAAGGACAAAATTTTCCATAGAAAACACATACTGTTTTCCAGCTAATTCAATGACCTCCCAGGCTTCATAAGGCTTTTGAGGCTTCTTTTATTGCTCCTTTAAATAACTGCAGATGCTTTAATGGCAGGCTCAGTAGACCAAGCTTTATTTTAAATGTTCACGCAACAAGTCTGAGTGAAGTCTCAGACAACAATGAAGGGAGAGTGCACTTCATTCACTAATGAGAGGGACACCCAGATGATGAAGAAACTGTACAAGAATGGCCAAACCCTGTGTTTTTTACATCTGATCCCAACAGCTTTTTGAATAGCAGTTGCTGGCAGGGAGACGGGCAGGTCTAGACCCTTCTGCCACTCTGTTTTCATGAGGACTGGGTAGCTACATCTGTAGGTAAGCAAATAAAACAGATCAGAGCTTATTCCCTTGTCCCCTATACCAGTTCATAGCCACATTCCTACCAGCAAGGGAGCTGCATCTAAACTGCTGACTGGGGATGAACTCCAGCCCAAGCTACCCCAAACCTTGTCTGAGCATCAGCTGAGAGCTGGATATTAAATTCTGGGGACAGCCACGGGCCAGAGCCCGTGCCTGATGGACTTTCTGTCCCTGACGTAGCCTGGAAAGCCGAGCCAGGCTGGTGGCCGGGACATCTAAGTAGCCATCAGCATGGGTGGGAGACCTCAACAAACCATCAGCAACCTCAAATTTGGAGGTCAGTGCACTTAAGCACCCACCTAAAATGACTCTGGTTGCTGCACCTGCCTTGATCTTCTGCCCAGCCAGGACTGGCCTTCGTTAACGGTTTAATTGCCAAGGTGACCGGAGGGCCTGGGGCCAGCAGTGTCGCTTGCATTAAGCTGATTGCCAGGTCCCTTTATAGCCTGTGCTTTGCCTGGGAGAGCAGGGCCAGCGAGAAACCCGGAGGGCAGGAGGATGCAGCAGTTGGCTGCATTATTGGACTAACAAATACACGCACATAACGATGTATAGCAATGTCACCAAGCGGTTAATAACGGAGAATAATTAGCAGAGGTCTGATCAGGCACGTGAGCAGGAACACCCTGAAGGCAATGAGAAGACTTCTATCAACACGGGGAGACATTTTGGATCAGCCACCAAAAGACACGTTCATGTATTAGTGAGTTTTAGACACCTACATCCTTCCCTGCCGTATGCCTTCAAGCCTGGCCTCTAGTTTTTTTGCAGCCTAAAAGGAACAGAGAGGCTGGAAAATCTAAGAGAAGAAATACCACTGACAAGGGTTGAGATTTCAAGAAAAACTGGCTCCAGCAGGACTGGATTTGCTGCTGCTTGAGAACTCAGGATCCTCCTGTCAACGACGGACCCAACCTGAAATCCCAGCTCCCACCTCAGTCGCAGGAAAGTTCAGGTCTGAAACCCCGAGCTGCTGCACTCCGCAGCTGGAAATCAGAGTTATGTGGGACCCCAACTTCTGATTCACAGCCAATCCCACAAATTTGGGTTTCTGCTGGTGTTTGCTCAACTGGATAAAATGTCACGTTTGGAAATTTCCTACAAGTGAGACTGGGAGGCTTGTTTAACGTCAGTGGGGAGGCTTTACTTTGATTTTCTTTTCAATGACCGTGGCAGAAAACACACTTATTGCAAGGCAAAAATTCATTAAAAAAGTCAAACTACACGATCCTGATTGAAGACAGAGCAGTCGCTACCTTTCTCTTCATTAGCACTAAAGCCCCTTATCAAAATCAATAAGCCCTCGCAGAAAGTTTTGACATGGAAATATGTTGCCTTGTTTTGAAAAAGAATCCACTGGAAAATTATGGATCTGCTCGAAAACATAGTGCCAGTGTGTGCCCCAGGCTAAAAGGAGGTTTTGAAAATGCTCTGGAGCAGCCGCTCGCTGCTCCAGCATCTGTGTCCTATTGGAAACCCAGTAAATGCACAGCAGACTTGGGTCTCCCTGTCCTTGGATGATGCTTTGATTTGGAGAAGAGGAGGAGAAAGTGGGATGCTTCTTTCTGTTGGCAGGTTTTGCTTTCCTTACACTGAAAAAAAACTCTTTCAGATGAGAAACTCGGCAGGATTGGGTCTGGAGGTCGACCGGAGACCCCTCAAACCTCATTTTTTCTGTGACTTGTGGAAGTCCCGGTATATGAATATAAAGCCCCCTCCTCCAAAAGGTTCACAGCATCGCAGTGCCCATCGGCACATTGCAGGGACTGGCAAAGGGGTGTCTATCCCCATGCACGCTGCCGTCCGGGAGCTGTTGGTGACCCAGCATCGTTTGTGCAATGCACAGTTGTAAAATACAAGCGGCCGAGCAGGATTCGTCTCCCCAGCACAGGTCACCTGCAAATCTGGAGAATTACAGGACAGATTTGCCACTGCAGAAGAAATTACCAGGCAAACTTAAAAGAAGATGTGAAATTTGCAGAGGGGAAAGGAGAGGTGTGTGGGGGGAAATCAGTCGCCGAACAGAAAGGCAGAGGGGAGGAGGAGAGCGGAGAGGTGAGCTGCGCCGCGGAAAGGGATTAGCTGCAGCGCACGGCCCGCTGGGGCAGGCAGAAAAAGCCTGCCCGAGCCTGATCCGCCGCGCTGCAACCTTCGCAAATCAATTTGGCACTCCTGCTCTGCCTGCCTTGAAAAGGAAAGGCCGTGCTTCCTCCTCTGCCCACCCTGCCTGCACCTCCAGTCCCACCTCAGGTGCTCGGGGTGACGTTTCGGCCAGCCAGAAGGGACCCCCTTTTCAGGAGGTGAGCAGGGGAAGCTTTCTGTCGGGGCCAAGCTGTAAGTGCAAGGTTAATTGACACATTTGTCATGGACATCAAGCCCTGCAGGAACAGAGTCACGAAGCCCAAAGTTTTCAGGGGGTTTGCAGTGGTTTGGTGGGTTCCCATAGGTGTTTTGTGGAAGCCAAATGGAAAGTGCTAGAAGCTGAGCAGGGGGAAGGTGGGATGAGTGCGGCCGTTCTCCAGGAACCTCCCGCACATCATGCATCCCTTCCAGGCAATCAGAGCTGGCCTTCAGCCTTGGCATCCCGAAAACCCTTGCGAGGCTGCACTGGGATGCTGGGAGCATGGCAGCCACGGGAAGAGATATGCACGTTGCAGGGGTGGAAAGGGAAGCTCAGGCAGAGCTCCTCTCCACGACTGGAGGGCTCTGGCTGCCTGTGAGCTACAATTTCGAAGTAAAGGCTCTGCTTATGCTGTCTGCAGAGATCAGAAATCAACACCCTGTATTGCTCAGCTCAAATGCTCCCAAAGTGGGCAGAATCATGAGTGGATGGAGCCCCTCCACGAATTGCAGGCAGCACCACTGCCAAATGCAGCATAGGGAAACTGAGGCACAGCCTGAGAGATTTGCACTGCAGCTTACACTCTGTTCCCCTTACCATTGCTCGGCACATCCCATTAAACTGTGAGTCCCTCTGCTTTCTGCCTATAAAACCAGCCCCAACAGGAGAAGGGGCATTGCCATGTTCCCAGCAGGACAAGAGAGCTGCAGGCATCCTGGAGGAAACACCCCTGCCAACCAGGATAAAGGAAAAAGCAACATCCCATCCTATCCCATCCATGGAGAGACAGATTCAGCTGCTGTTGATGTCCATGCATTGCTCCCTTAGCTGGCCAGACCCCATGGGCTGGGACAGAGCAGGTGTCCCCACACTCAATACTTTCATTTAAAAAAAAAACTATTTAAAATCCGTTCTCCTGAGTCTCTGGGGAAGGACTCATAAACTTTCACAGTAATTCAAGGGCTTTGCAGACCTCATCTCCTCCTGCTGCACGTGCAAGTGGAATTTCTCAGTGCCTGCCTTCCCAAGCATGAACAGCTGGCCACACATATATTAAACAAATACCTTGGTGTGCAGCTTAGCTTATAAAGCCTGCTTCCTTGTGCTGTTCACTCAGCACACATTTTTCTGCCAGCCCCATGTCATGCAGTCTCTCTGGCGTCCTGTAATGCAGTTGTGCTCACGCTGAGCTTTGCCCTAAGTGACAGCACCAATTTGACTCTCTCTCCTGTACTCAGCCACCTGCTTCCATAAAACTCATGTGAACTCAAAATCTTGGGAGCCCCTTCTCTCCTGTCAGACCTCGTTGAAATAGAGATGATTTCCTAGTGCCTCTTCATGCAAAGAGCAGCCACTGGTCCATTAACTGCAAGCACTGGAAACTTCGCTGACAGAGGGGTAGGAGATGCTGGGAGCCAGGGTGGACCAAGACTCCCACCAGCCAGACATCATACCTCTGGCAGGGCTTCATGCTGATGCTTTAGGAAAAAAAGCAGCTCAACTAAAACCTACCACACCTGGCCAACTGATCTGTGATTTGCAGGGAAGCAGGAGAGGTTGAGATTTCAGCTGTCTTTCAGATAATCAGTTATGGTTGATAAGCCTTGTCATCCAAGAAGAGAGACCATGAGGGTCCTGAGTCAGATCTCAGTGTGATGCATGAAAAGCAGCTTCTGCTGGTGGCAGTGCAAGATTCAACAGCACCTAAAACCTAGATGCAAGTTTGCAAAACAATCATTACTGAAAATAATTATAATTGCATTATTTAAAAATAAACACTGGAGTTTTCTAGCCAAAAAACTGCTTATCAGAAATCACTGTATGCCTTAACCCAAGACTTGAAATCTCATTCGAAGAGGACATTGTCATTCTTGCAGTTAAAGTGTAGCCCAATTTCTTTTTAATAGAATAAGATCTTCCTTGGAGGAGATTGTATGTTGCTGATAATTATCTGATGACATGTTGAGGTCCAGCAGATGGATTAATTTTGTTTTACATTATGTTATTAGTGCCACTGGAGGGGTGTGTGGCTGCATCCTTTTAGGTATTAAGCTAAAGAGCTTGCAGTATACTTTACAGACAGTGGCAACTGCTAGGCTAAAAACAAGCCTCCACTGGCTTTCTGGGAAAAGGTGTCTACAGAACACCATGGATCGTATACTGTCATGCCAATCATAGAGAAAGGCCAAACTCAGCCTGTTAACTGAAGATAAAGGATGCTCCGGGTGTCCAGGTCCCAGCCTGAGTCTCAAGAGACTTAGATGTGATACCAAACTGTGCAGCAAACATAGACGCCAATATGATACCAGCTGAATATGATGAGATGCAATGTCCTTGAAGGCTTCCTCCCACCTGTAGCTCTCGGAGCAGGGCAACTTTCTGCCCTCCACAGCACTTGCTGCCAAACATCTCAGACCTCTTGATCTGCAAGAGCAATTTTCCCTGCACTCTGCTGCAGTCTGTACGTATGGCAAATCAAATGACTCTATCCGCCACGTAGAGTGCATGCTTGTTTTAAAGATACTTCCCGATCTATCCACCCCTGCTCCCCAGAAGAGTTATTATACACAGGCACATGCAACTGGGGAACCAAAAGGCTGCTCCTCTCAGAATATTAAGCAAATAAATTGGTTGCCCTCTAACATACCTTTTTCCTCCCAAGATGATCCAGGCTACTGAAAAGCTAATCCAGCTTTCTACAGACTGAAAAAAGAGTGTGTGGAGTTCAATAGGGCTCAGCTACCGAGCTCAGCTCAGTTAAGCAGCAAAGGTGGAAAACAGGAGAATGAAATGACTCTAAAGAAGGATATTGACTGATTATCATGTGGGATGTCTGGAAGAAACTTGAGTGGTATCTACAGAAAATACACTGAGAATAGCCTCTATTATACTCTGAAACACTCTCCGAGGGGGGAAAGAGGAGAAACTCCATTACCCTCAGCAGGAACAGTCAGGTTGGACAAAATAACCTCGTAGTGAAGAAATAACCTGGCATTGACTTACATTACTGTTGCCTACGAGCCCTGCCTCACCGTGATGGGACTCCAGGGAACTAAGTGGAGTTTGGAGATTGCTGCCATTCTGAGAGGCTGGGACGAGGGTCGTGGGGAAGAGCCAAAGTTGGCTTTGATATGATTTTATGCCCTCCAGCCTGCTCTAAGACAACAACCAGAGGCTGCTTTAACACTCCCAGGTTTTATAACCTCTCTACACAACCACAAAACAAGCCACGCCAGGAGCAGAATGAGGCTGTTTCGATAGGGGGTACCCCCCTCCCCGCCTTGTTTAGATGTATTTTGGAGGACATGGGCCATGCTGCCAGACCCAACGTGGCTGGAAGAAGGAAAGCTGCTGGGTATGCAGCTGATGGTGCTTCAGGAGACCCTGGCTGCCACCGCTGCTCCCTCCCAGCCACCGCAGCTGAGCAGCAGCAGCATTACACGGTGTAGCAGGTAGCTGGCACTCCCTAATCCCTGGGTCATTGCTTGCACACAGAGCCCCCATCTCGGGCAACTCTGGTTAAAAATATACATGCTTTTTACTTCCTTATCTATAAGCTAGAGCTGGCTGGGGCAAGGCAGAAAAATCCAGCAAGTTAGTGGAGCAAATTTCAGAGGTGTTTGGCCTTGCTGAGGGTAGCAGCTCTCCATATGGCAGCTCCTTTCCTGCTCCATCTGAAAGTTCCCAGGAGCTCAGCTGAATCTCACTGGACCTGCTCTCCAGCCCCGTTCAGCACATGGAGACCAGTAGGTGTTTAAGCATTGCTCTTGAAAAAAATGACAGGCCCCAGGGCCCAGTCTTGCAATGAGAAATGGTCCTCATTTTTGTGAGTGCAGTGGGTTCAGCCAAGGTCAATGATAGTGGCGCTGAGGGAAAGCCGCTGGAAAATATAACTAACTTTCCCATCACTCGCTCCCCTCCTTCCTCAGCAGGCTGAGGGCTTGCTGGAGAAAGCCAAGCAGAGCCAGGTGAGTGGACAGGCTGTGAGAGACAAGACTGCTGGGGCAGCCGAGGTTTGGGCTGGGGAACTTGGGCTCCTCTGCAGTCAAGGGTATACCCACCAAGTGCACATGCTGCCAAAGTCACCGATAATCCAAGCCACAACACACATCAGCAAGGATGTATCCCCTCCAAGCCCAGCTCATTTCAACCAAGCACCTGCAAGTCACCACAAAAACGTAATAGATGCCACAAAACATATATTCACATAAATACACACACCAACAACATAGTGCAGCCTGTACCCTCTGATTACACCTGGCAGAGATGCTCTGCCTGTGCATGTACCTGCACATACGCTCACATGGGGTGCATGCACCTTCCTTGAGTTTCTAAACCCCTAAAAAAGAGCAAGTCTTTGAAGCAAGGTGAGAAACCTCTGCTGTTCCCTAAACAGAGCCCCCAATGTCATGGATGGCAAAGTATTCGAGCAGGTCACCTGTCTCAGGAACTGCTAGGATGAACTTGTGGAAGCAGAACTAGCTCAGAGAAGAAGTGTTTTCACTGCAGAGCCTGCTTATTTTAATGAAACACACCCCACGTCTCCCCTCAAAAAAAGTTCTCCTGCCATTGTGTGTTTTTACATCAATAATAGAGGGAAGTTGATAAGCATGATGACCAAAGAGTGAAGTTAATTGGATTAGCCAAAATTGTTCATTGCTGCTGCCACGCAGCCCCTAGTTACAGCTGACTTCTAGCTGCAGAGACCCCAACCCCGAGCTTGGCTTCTTGGGCTCCTCTAACTTCTGGTTAGAAGGTTTTGGCAAGATGTAGATCCGGGCAAGGCAGTCTGCTCGCCTGGGGTGGGATGTCCTGGCAGTCTGTCCTGAAATGCTACACGGAAAGAGTGAAAAGGGAACAGGGATTGTTGCCAAAAGAAGCGTGACAAAAGCCGGTCTCAGAAAGCTGGTCCTATGTTGAAGACTAACCTTAATTCTGTGAGCAAGTAACCAGGCTCTCCATTTGCTTTGATTTCTTTATACAATCCATTTGCTGCAATAAGAGATACCATCACTAATACACTGCAATCAGGTTGGTTTTTTAACCACGGGATCCTGATTCAGTTCAAAGATTTCCCTTTTGCACCAGTGATCTTTGCATGAGGACTTAGGATTACATCTCTTATTTGTGCTTGTGCTTGGCTCTGCATCAAGAATATCCCATTTTTTAAGGCTGCTGGGGTCACATCTTCAGCTCAGGAGATGTGACTTCAGTGCTGAAGGTGCTCTGCTCCTCCAAGATGGTCATTACACCCACCCCAGCACTAATTCAAACCACGCGCGGCAGTTGGCTTGCACATATGGAGGCAACACTGATTATATTTTATAGGAGTTACATATTAAACTTTAGTCCCCAAACTCCTATAATTTTCCTAACAAGTTACCACCCTGCACTCATGCATGCAGCAGGACTTCTGAAAGGAATATGCTGGGCTTCGACACGAAACCGCAGCAGCGCAACAAGAAGACAGACAGCCCATCCCTCGCTGTCCAAAATTTCCCCACAGAGAGAATGCCCCTTTATTAACACTAACCCTTCAGTGGCATTTTACCTGGCTGCATAAACCTCCTGCCACATTCCTGGCAAGCCCTTGTCACCCGTTCTCATCATCAGCTCCTCTCTGATGATATAATTCAGGAGGAGCAGCGCTGGGTCCCGGCCAGGTAGACTTGGCACTGGGTGCCTGGCAGAGATGCGGGCTGTGCTGCCTGCTGCCTTCCCCGACTCCAGCCTCACCGCAAATGGAAATAAAAAGCAATCCAGCTTCTGCCTGCACGTAACACCCATCACAGCTGCATCTGCATAGAATATTGTGTTGTATGGTTTCATGTCACTGTTTAAAGATTGATAAGTTTGGTCCCAGTAGGAGCTGCAATTAAGTGGCATGCTTCTCTTATTTTTTCCATCTCATTTTACTGAGCTGGAAACCCAGCAGTTACACCCCAGCCCCGGTGAAGTTAATGACCAGGTTCAAGCAAAAATTCCCCCAAGACGTCAAGGACCAGAGGGAAGAGTGAGTAGACTCCAACTCCGCTTTCCCCTCCAGCCATCCATCTACCTAGATATTTATTTGATCTTCTGTCACTACAATATCCAAGTGTTTACAGCACACCACCATTCACGCCAAAGCTGAATGAAAATCCTTAATGGGACTTTCGTGCTGTGATGCACCACCGGCGCTCACGGTCACCTCCGGTGCATACGAATGAAAAAGAGAGATCCTCTCGTCCCTTGCACTGACAACGCACGTGGGGAGAGAGATTTGCTGAGGGCTCCCTGGGTACAGATTTGTGATCTTGGATGAATAATGGTTTAGTTTATTGGAAATTCGTTTTTCATTTTACTTCAATTAAGTGACCAGCGAAATCAATCACATACCTTCTGCAAACACTAAATCTTCCAGAGGGAAAATATTTATCAAGTCCCAAGCCACCAGCTTTAGCCCCCTTATCCCTCTAGCTCTCTGGAATTGCTTTGCAATGTAGAGGGAAAAAAAAAAAGAAAAAAAAAAAAGCCAACTTGACAAACTGGAACTTCAGAAGATAAAAAGCAGATTTGAAGCAGCGATGAGAGTGCTCAATACATAAAAATCCTATGGACTTTAACAGAGACAAAACCAGGTGGTTATAAGTATGCATTCAAGTGTCACTGAGATGACACAGCTGAGGATTAGCCCCTCTGCACAGAGTTGTTATATGTAGTTATTTTTTAACATCTCCTGAGACCTCTACTGTAGGCAGGAAACTCCTCAGGCCAGAAGATGGTTAAAATGAAAAGTTTGCTGTTTAATTCTGCAAGACTACTCCGTATGGCACCAGCAAGGATCTGCTGTCAGGGAGCTGAAGCAGAGATGCAACAGCTTTGGCAGACTCGAAATGATAGAAACATAGAATGGTTTGGGTTGGAAGGGACCTTAAAGAACATCTAGTTCCAACCCCCTG
>NW_010973187.1:17772200-17789646 GCF_000737465.1 Haliaeetus leucocephalus | reverse complement strand
TCTTGAAACCCTTCACGTCATCTCTATATGCTCCACTTAATACTCCTTCATACACAACAGCTGAAGCACTGGAGAATATTGTGATTCAGTGTTTTTTAGGCTCTGGCCCATAAGCAGCTCCTATAGCCACACAAAAAGGTGACAAAGAAAGGTAAATTCATACATAGATACTACAGGGAAAACTTTGTCTATGATATTCCTAATCCATAAATCCAAGAACTTTTAACATGCCTACAGAACAGTTAATACCACTCAAGTTGTTCTGAAAGCCTAAGCTGGATTTGGCCAGGATGCTGAGGTTCATAACCTTGGTCTGCTGGCTTCGGCTGTGGGGCACTATTGATTTAAAACAACCAGAAGGAGGTCAAGACTAACATATTAACAGCTCTAGCTTAACATCATGCCAAAACACTAGTTCAATCTAGACTGCCCCACTCTGAGAGGCAAATGCCATTCACCCAGTTCTTGCAGAGCTCCAACTTCTTCCACTTTGGGGTGTTAAGGCTCCTGTCCAAATACTAGCCTAGTCCAAACACTTTTAGCTTAAAGGTTACCACAAAATTAATGCTTTGGGATCCCTAACTTCAGCTAAGTACACTGCTTCCAGCAGAACTGCTTGACTGAGGACCAAATAAATCCCTTACACAACTCCAATAAAGCAATTCCAATGGGCAGAAAGACTTTAGAGATTTATCTGGTTTCCGGACAAGGTCATCTTTTCATGCAAAAATCAGCAACTTTCTTGTGAATCTCATTTAAGTAGCAAGAGATTAACAATTCATTTCAATTCTTTATGGATCTTCATTCATTGCTTCCTGCAGAGGTCCTGCCAGGCGTGTCCAGTTATGTGTTTTTATCAATGGTTATTGATGTTTTTCAATTACTTCTGTGACACTTTTTGAAATACATTTGTATGTGGAAAGCACTCGATATAATCCCATCCCAGCACTTTGCAGGCTGGTATCCTCTTATTGCTGAGCTGGGCTCGCATTGCTGCAGTTTCTACAGCAGCTCTTCGCTGCTGGGTCAACGCATCCCTTAGTGCTATCCCATGGACATGCTTATTGCTAGAATAACTCCAGATCTCTCTGCAGATGCAGCTAATACAGATTTGGATCAGATATCTCAAAAGCATCCCTATGCAGTGACATTTTCTCCAAACGCCTTTGGAATCACTGCAGTCATGTCCTTGAATTAGTACCCTTGCAATAATATTCCCAGGTGTGGTTATTCTGGCTCTTAACCCCTCCCTCCAATATTTTTTCTTTCCCAGCCTTTACTGCTTATTCTTTTTACTAGTTTCTGAGACTGCAACTGTACTTTCTTTGAACAATCACACTACAGTACTAAAAGAAACCTCCTAGCATCACTACACTTCTTGCTACCAAATGTTATCCCATGCTGGAATTTATGCAGAGAACATTAAATAATTAAAAGCTGTGTTGAATGAACACCTTGCCTTGAAAACAATGTTCCCACAATCTGTGCCTCCAGCTTCCAAGCAGCCCAGTAGTTTAGCCAAAGTGATCACTTCTTCCATCAAACTTTCTGCACACCAAGAAATGACAAATGAAACCAGACCTTGGCACTTCCCATTTTGCCTTGTTTCTCTGGGACGAAACTCAAAATCTGCTGTAACTGCTCTACAAGATATCCATACAAACCCCTGGATCCTATGCACGATCATTCCAAAACACAGTGTATTTCATCCAAAGAACCAAATGTCCTAATGGAAACTACACAGCTAGCACAAAACCACAACTCTATCACAAAATGAACTAAAACAGATCACAAACTGCACTGATGGGAGGAACATTTTTCACAGAAAATAATCCTTCTCTGATTTTTCATTCCCGACCCTTACCATAAATTTATGAAATGTCTTCAAAACCAATTTGGGGAACTAAAATCCCTGGTACCACTGAAATTAAAGTCCACTGACTACACAGAGCCATTGGCTTTATGGCCATCCACACCTATGCAGATGGCATCTCCTTTCTGCACTGGTACTAAAAACATTTTCTCTCTTTCTCTCCTACTATGGCTATGGACCTGCCTCCTCCACTATTTCTACCACCCTTCTCAGCTTTTCAGATGCTAATTGCTTTTCTCACTAAATTGAACGCTTAATTAGATTAAACAAAGAACAATATTTGGGTCTAACTAGAATTTAAGTGGGATTTTGCTGTTTCTTTTGAGATCTCATAAAGAGATTTCTATACAAAACTGGGTGCCCATTTCTTCTTAATTCTATCTGTTGATCCAATAGAAGATAATTTTACTTCTTCCTGCAGACCCAACACACTCCTGTCCTTCCATCGGTCTGGATACAGCATCACCACGGCTAAATCCACATTAGTCATTTAGAAGATCATATATATATAGTTATTGTACCCGCCACCTCTGTCTTTGGGTTGTTTTATATACAGTGGAAGTGGACACAACTAAATAATAAATTAGACACATAATTGTCATTATTGCATTCAGTATTTTACAGTACTTGTCACTGATGGACACCGAAAGGGATTTCTTTAGCAATATCAGTGAATTAAGGTTATTTTCCAATAAACTGAACACAAACACTTGTGGGAGAAGGGTTATTGGTAAAACAGTCAAACCCTGAAGGTCAAGGCAGTCACGTACCTGAGCAGACCAGTTGAAATAGCTTCACCCCTCACCTCCAAGTTCGGTGTCTGGATGCAGTATGTATCTCAGACATTTATACAGTTGAGATGCATGCTGGCTGCAGCAGTTTTTCTGGGTAAGCCACAGCAGCCCTGTCCTTGGCAAAGCCTGGCAGGATCCGCCAGAAGCTAGAAGCTACTTTCTGACTCAGACAGAGACAACCACATCCCTCTTTGATGCTGCCTCAAATTTTAATCGTTAATAAGGAAACCAGCAACTGGCTGAGGTCCTTCCTGACTCTCTTTTCTCATCCCACTTCTCCATACTTAGGACTATAGTGAACTTGGCAAGAGCCCCTTAAGGGAGGAATAAACATTGTTTAGGATCATCCTTTAGGCAATCTGTAGGCATTAAAGGTGGTACTCTAAATAATGCAGTACATCAGCAAGATGGCAGTGCTTCTCCCAACAAAAAAACCATAGAGGGCTTTTTCTCTGCAGAAAAAGTCAGCCACGCTTCTAGGTTTGCCTGTTACTCTCTGCCTAACACCCTCCTGCCAATAGCTCTGGAAATGGGGTACAATGAAGAAACTGTTGTCTGCTGGAAGGTTTGCTGGGGAATATGAGTGAAGGGAGACTGGAGTATTATTCATGCAACTGAAACAGGAGCTAAAGAGGTTCAAATCCTCTGGATAATCAAAATTAGATTAAATTCTTGGTGTAGGACCCAATTCAGAAAAATTGCAATTATAATGAAATGCTATACAGTAAAAGCATTTTCTTACAGGACTCTTTTATCTTTAAAGATCCCCAAGTCACAAGTAGCATGTGGTTTTCTCCAGGATGGGACGCAGCGAATGCATGATAAACCTTGCACAGAAGACAGATTATTTTCTAGCTGGAAAGAGGGCAAGAAAGAAGCAGAACAAGCAGAAAGAGACTGCAGCTTGGCTAGGACACGCAGGCTTATCCTTCCCTGCTCTCAGTGCCTACAGATCAAATCACCAGGTAGCTCCACAGTATCTCGAGCAAATGTATAAGAGTCGAAAAGAAAAGAAATCATCGCAAGTAGACATGATGCACCCTGCCCATGGGGCAACGTAACCCGCCTGACAAACTTATACTTTTGCTACCTCTAGAGGTATTTTTAGGAAGGTAGCCATCCAGACATCAAACACACCTGACTTTGGTCAGCTATGGGGAAAACAGTGACTCCAATTTACACTAAAGCCTCCTTACTCTGCCCAGTGCTCTAAAATAGATAGAAAAAAAGATGTAAATATGATGAACATCCATCCCAGTCAATCTATGTCCCGTTATCCAGAACAGGGTAAGGTGGCCTCAGCGCAATAAAGGATGGGTTGACATAGGACACTCAAAACCGAGAATAATTCCCTGAGCAAAACTCTCATTGTCTTTCTCTACTTGTTTTGTACCTATACATCTTGCTAGCTTCTTGTTCAACGAACTCACGGTGAGGTCCCCGGTCCTCACGCTGGCCCAGAGGACACCTGCCTTTCCGAGACAGACCGATGGACTGGGAGACCGATGGTGTGCCCACATGGAAGCAGGCTTCAGCCATTTTAGAAGGCTGTGCTCCACGCTGGTTTCCTCCACCAGACAAACCAGACTTGCCACCTCTCCCTCCTGTGATCTGGAGCAGCCAGCGCTTATTTACAAAGTTTCTGCAGTTTTGCTTAATTTAGAGCAGGCTCTTCTGGTGAGCGTCACCAGTTCCACTTGGCTGGCTTTGATGAGCACAATGTGACTGCTGGGAACTGAGACAACCCTTTCAGAGCACTCTGTTTCTCCGTGTCTTTCTCTCCCTGAAGCATCTTTTGGGTGGAAGGAGGAGAGAGGAGCGAATGCTGTCAGATCGAACAGTATGCAGTCATTTGCAAACTGGCCTCAGGAATGGGTCACTGCTCGAGGCCTGAGTGACCAAAGGCATTCAAGTCCTTGCTTGACAACAAATAGCTTAAAGAAAAGAACATTTTCATCTTCAGAGACATCAGCGATAACTCCAAGTCAGATGCTTCCAGGGACAGCAATACTCCCTGTCCCTAGGACAGTTAAAAGGAAAGTTTCATCTTCCCTGTTTAAAGACTGTTTGAACCAAGGCACAGGAACTAAAAGTATTTTCCCCTAAATCCCACAGACTTGGTAACCGACACTCAAACAGAAACTCCATCTCCTACTCTCTGCTTCATCCCTCATTGTTTCACATGTCTCTTTTTACACTGTCTTTACAAAGGCACCATCACGCTAAACGTTTGATGTGTTGGCACTGGCAAGGTCAATGGCTCCAAATCTCATGTCTCGCATGTTCTTTACACTTGAGAAAAAGCAAGAAACTCAGCTAAAAGCAAGGATGCAGATCTTACATTCAACACAGTGACCGGTAACAACCCACATGCCTCTTTTTCTCTGGCTACCCGTGGTGTGCTGCAGCCATGTCCTGCCTATGCAAACGTGGATTGTTGCTCTGCTGTGGCACTCGTATATCCTGCACTTGCAGTATCAACTGCAGACTCCTTTGCTCTGGGATCCCATGGATCCCATCTGGCCAACCAGATTGGTCCACCTGGCTGGCCAGGTCTTTGACCTGCTGTCCCAATTAGACCAGTACACAGGGCCCCAGTGTGAACGACGGGTCATGCCACCCTCCTACGATAAAGCAGTATTTGGGCTCTGTAGGGTCTCTCAGTCAAGCCTCCTCCACCACAGGAGCTCAGACATAGCCTCATCCTAGGACTGTGTTTGGTCTGAAAGAGAAGAAACTTCAGAAGTTTGCAGGAGTAGGCAGTTGGAAACTGCAGGACATGAGCCAACACAGGAACAGGACAGGTCTCCGTGAGAACAGCTCATGGAAGCAGTGGTGTGGAAAAGAAGGATGCTGGCAGGAGATATCAGCAGCCCCCTGAAGATTGAGGGAGAGCTAATGAAGAGAAGAAATATGCTTAAGAGCCAGAGTAAAAAAGCGTCAGAGCCCACAGCTGCAGGCTGGGGACCTATTTTGTTTTGAAAAGCTGGCCACCTCCGCTGGCTTGATTAAGGAGTATTAATTAGCCAAGTGGAGAGCACCAGTGAATATACTGACTAAGGTTTGACCATAGTCTACAGAAGAACAAAACCTGATATGAATGCTTGGGAAAAAGGAGATAAAGCTGGAAACTAACATAGTTCTGCCCTGTGGTGCTTGTCTGTCTCCCTCTCCCCCTCTTCCTCTCATCAAATACTTAAGAAAACCTCAGAAAACTGCTCTCCTTTTCTTCCCTCTGGCAGACTGTATTTCCTCTTTATTCACAATGACTGTAATTGCATTATTTCCATAACAACAGACTGTGAGATCAGAGAGCTGTGGATGATGAGTTGGAACAGGAAATCAGCCAGGTAGATGGTCTTAACCTCTCTGTATTTCTTGTGTGATGGATGGGACTTCCCAGGAGAAGCAACACCTAAACTACCCCATGAAATGTCACTGGAGCTACCTCAATATACTCCAAATGAGACGCCAGCTCATGCTCGCAAACACCTAAGGAAGGAGTGGGACAACGCGCAGCCTTTCTGCAGCTGATGACAGGGCTCAATGAGGAGGTGGACTCTGCCATATACAAAGGCTGATGTTTATCAAGCCCTTTCTGCATGCACCAAACGTTGAGCGCACGCTTTGATTTGTGTCACAGTGAAGTCCACTGTCCTTACGTAAAAGGCGGAGCAGGTCAGCATCTCCCCAGAAAGTAGCAAAGAGCGTCTTGCTCTGGAGTGGCAGGGCAGGATTTGTGCTGCGAGCGGGTGGGGAGAGTGTACAGCCCCTGAGCAGGAGCGGCCACCCCAGCTTGACGGGTTGCAGAGCATCAATGCTCTTTAAGGGAATGGTAAGTGACAGGAGAGGATGTCGCCTCGCAAAGCGAAAGCGGCCTCAGTCCTCTCCCGCTATCATTTCGTCCCTTTCCATTCAAGGCTTTGAGACCACTTTACATTGCCACTGGGGGAGAAAAGGCAAGGGGAGAAGAGATACTGGCGAGAGCAATCACCAGTCCCTAGAAGAGGCAAGGAGCGTTAATGAACAGAAGAAAACATGCCGAGAGCTGAACTAAGAAGCATCAGAGTTCATAGCCAGAAGGAGGGGAGGTATTTTGTTCTGAAGAGCTGTCCGCCTCCACTGGAGTGAGCAGAAACAGTTGTCGCTGGCTCCACGAGCAAAGAGGTGGGAGACGCCAACAGCTATTTCCCGACTTGTCCGCAGTCACGCAGGATGGACACACGCAGGAACACAGACTACGTTGGCTACGTCCCCCCTTCACCTTAATACCGAACATGGACAGAAAGAGGACACCCCAAGGACAGACAGGCCAGGCTGACAAGGTGTCACTAAACCAAGTGTGGATATGGCTCTGAAACGCAGCAGTCATGGCAGCAAACGCTCCTGGCTCCGAGGTGCAATCAGGACATGATGCCAGCAGCCATGCTGCAGGGACCAGGCTCATAGGGCACCTTTGGACTTCAACCAACGTGTCTCCCCGTGACATTGGCTGGCAGGGAGAGCCATGGATTGCTCATGAGCAAGTTAGTAGCAGTGTTACGTTAACGGTTGGACTCGATGACCTTAAGGGTCTTTTCCAACCGAAATGATTCTATGATTCTGCAATTCGTGCAACAGGCTGTGGCTGTGCCTAACACTTATGCAGAAGCAGAATAGATCATTTTTCATTCTACTGCATTCCCAATCAGAGTTTTCCCCAGCAAATACCAGATACACACAATTAGCTTGAAAAGAAAAATATCTCTAAGACGCATCCGGTCAGAGAGATGACTGGCTATTTTGTGGCTTTCATTTAGGGACTGGATAAGGGGGAGGGGGTGGGGGGTGTTTTTAATAGCTAACTAGATAGCTTTCTCAAGCAGTCCTTAAAATCTGCTAATTATCCCATGGTCTCAGTAAGAAGAAGAAAATCTCTCCCTCCAGATTATTCCAGCACTGGTGAAAAATCTTCAAGGCCAACAAGTTGCTACTTTCAAACTTTAAAACAAACCCCAGGAATTAACCTCACATTGGGGTTTTCACTGCATCATTCCTGCCTTGGAAATGCTTCCTAAGCGATGAGAGGTGAGTGGGCTTCCCAATGAGCTACACACAAACCAGATGCTCTTAAATGGCAAAGTGATGAAGGTTATAAGGGTTACTGGTCTTTGTGTCAGGGTTTAACATGGGTCTGGAAGAGCAAACAAAAGAACAGGCATTGTGCTGGAGATGTGACTATCAGCTCAGCCCATCTGAGCTGTGTTTCTGCAACACAGGAGATGCTCAACTGAGTGGTTTGATTCAGGGGTCAGTGTTGTCCCAGCAAGATCCAAGAAGATAGACACCCTGCACCCCTGGTCTGGCAGGCAGCACTTAGCCACAGACAGCTTGACAACAATCTTGAATAATCTATCATTTTGTGCTAGCACTTAGCATTTGAGACCACGGAAACAGCTCAGCCCCTCTCATGTAGTGCTCATGGCAGTATTGACCTGTGCAGACTAGTTAAAGCCAGCAAAATTCAGGCTCCTTGAAAATATTGGCGCAGAGCTTCTTGGAAGATGGTTCTGAGCCTTCAGTTTAAATCAAATTAGTCATTCAATATATCTTCATCACCTGAAGGATTTCCCTTTTTAGCTCTGTGTTGTTTATAAAAGTCCATACCTTACTGCTCAAGGCACTTCTATGAGACAACAGCTGAGCATCAGGAATTTCAGGCCAGCATTCGCAGAAGAGCCTCATTCACTGCCCTGGATTTTGGATCATCAGCAGCCAAAAGGCTGTGCACCCCAAGGTTTATTGCAGGATGTCATCTGAAATCCTTTTTGGCTCTGGAGAAAAGGAACATCCCCGTCTGGGCACCCCCAGAGTTAGAAGCCCTCCTCAAAGCTCTCCGATATCCTTCAGACACAGAGGATGGCATCACTACGCTAGCGTAGGGTTGGATCAAGGCTCCTTATCGGTGCATGCAAAAATTAACTCTGTCCCATCTGAATGAGGACCTGAGCTAGATGGCAAACTGGTGAATGTATTGTCTCATTAGCTTACACCTACAGACAGCTCTGAATGCTCATTTTAAAGTTTGAAACCTATTTGCCAGCAGTTTCAATGACATGGTAAGGAGAAACATAGAGGGGGGAATCAGGAATCCCTATATGGATTTGCAGGATGGAGTTGCGAGCAACCTATGGGGGTTGCAGGACTGCTAGCAATCAGACTGGAGCCACAGAAGCAAAGCACGGAGTATTTGACAGGTTGTTAGAACCTTTCACAAGGACAAACTGAGCCAGCAAAGTTTATTCGTCATGAAAAAACAGCATATTGACTTAGACTCCCCAAAGAGAAAGGTATTAAAACAAGCAAACAAATAAAAACATTGCTCCTGAAAAAAAACTTAGGATTTGTACTGTGTAAAATGAGTCACAAATCCCCAGACAGATGGGGAATTCAGGTAAACAGAACAAAAGCAAAGTCCTACTTAGGAACCTGGCTGGAAGAGAGGAGCTGGAATTTCCCAACTCTGAAGAAAATTACTCTGTATTTTTTTATGAGCAGAAGTTGAGACACTGATCTTTCTCACAACCCAGGACGGAGTCTCCCCATATCCTCCATCGCCTCCGTTTGCTGCACTGAAGCAGAGAAGGAACAAGTATCAGCTCATTAACACCTTCTTTTTGCGACACCCATGAGTTCCTGGGGATTTCTCCTTTGACTGCTCAGCTCAGGAAACCTGAGGAGACCATGACACGGGAGGGTATGGCTGCAGGCCAGAGACCGCTTCATCACCTGGGCAGCAGAACAAGAACGGTACTCCCTCATGGACGACAAATCAAGACAAAATAAAGCGCGAGGGTATCTCTGGGAGCAGCAAAGCAAACCCAGAGCCAACCCCAGAGAAGACTTCCAAAGCAAAGCACAAAAAGGCTTTGAGCAGCCATCGCATGGATCGCCTGGGACAGATGAGACGGCAGGTCTCTGCTCTGTGACACCATGGCTTGTCACCTCGCTTCCTCTCCTTCGAGCTCCCCAGCAGAACCAGGGGAGCTGCAGGGGGGGCTCCAGGCTGTCCCCAAGCAGTGCGACCAGCACCCCTGCCATCGCCTCCAATAAGGCATTTGGGGATGTCATTTAGAGTGCTCCAGCCCCGGGCTTCGAACGGTCCATCTGTTTGTTTGCAGTCAACATGCAACGGTTCTCAGAGCGGAGCAGGAGGAGACATTAGCTTTGGTGCTGCTGCCTTCTGCAGAAGGAAACAAGGTCTGCAGGGAGCAGGAGCCCAAGGGGACAAGGGACCTGGAGGAGCTTTAACTGTGAAAGACATAGAAGATGCCAGCCAAAAAGCAGGGACAGGGATGGAGGGACAGCAAACCAGCAGAGTGGTGCAAGGGTGCCTAAACACGGGTGCTGATGCAGGTGAGCTGGTTTCTGTTTAAATCTTTTTATTCAAGGCTGAGCCTGGAGCGTAATTCAACCTCCTTCATTAATGCCTGTGAGCATTCAACACACTTCTGAAACGTGGATGACCCAGAAGAGTTCTTGTAGGTCCGTGGACTTTCTAAAACAGGCTGGTAAGAGGAAGAAGGGAGAGAGCTTGTTGAATTCTCTCTTTTTTTAAATACTCGATCAACCTGCAGGCTGAGAAAACAATAAAAAATATAGACTCCATTAAGCTACTTAGAAGAAAAATCACTGCCTCTGGATCATTGAAGGCTGCCAATTTTCTGCCAGTCACACTGTATTTGTTCTAGTCTGAGAAAGAAAGGAGGAGAAAGGGTGGGGGTGGGGGGGGAAGACTAATAACAGAAGAAAAAAACCTGTGTGAAACACACTGAAATAACATGAGTTGCTCTGATTCTATTTCCCGGCAGCTAGTCCTTGGATTGTGTTGTGCAGAAGAGAGAAGAATGTAATGCAAATATGTAATGAAAGAAAAGAAAATAGACCCCTTACTCCCGCCCCAATACATACATACATAAATAAATACATAAATAAATAAATAAATAAATCATGGAAAAGGAGGGAGAATAATTTGTCTCTTCGTGAGGTACATGTGCCTGGAGGTAGTGTTTGCAGCTGGGAAGGAACTGAGATTTCTTCCCCATTCACACCAGCTCCCTCCACTGCTGTGGCAGGTGAGGATTCTTCCAATGTCCTCATGTTGACACCAGCCTCTGCAGCCCAGTGCTACGTGTTGTGGAGGTCCTGGCTTAGCCCTGGCTTCGTGGTTGGTGTAGGGGAAAACACCTCCCTTAGCATCACGTTTTCTAGTAGAACATCCACCAGTGACTTCTTTGAGGATGGTCTTCTGCGATACAGTGTTAAGTGGTCTTCCCTGTTTGCCTGAGAGACGGGACCTTCTGACAGTGTCTGAAGTGCCACGGACATGCCAATGTGTACAGAACTGCCACCCACCCCAAAAGGCAACGGTCTGCCTAAAGGTAGTCCAGAGAACTGGCACAAACTGATCAAGGTCATGGCAAAAATTGGCTCACGAAGAGGGATTAGCAAGGGCTCCGAGACTGAACGTTCCGGAGAGGAGATGAATGTGAAGGGATGATAAAGGTATATTAGAAAATGATAGAGGGATCTTTTGTTCTTTCTGCCTCATAACACAAGAAAAAGGACAATTCCACAAGAACAACGAAATTAAAAACAGGGAAATATAAAGCTGATACGAGGAACTGCTTTTCCCCTGTGCTGTATCATCATGGGAACTTTTGAGGCAAAGAGCCTACTGAGCCAAAGGAAGAAGTTGATGGATTTATGCAGCCTACAACAACAGCCACTGCTAGGGGAATAACCAGTAGGCCGCCCTACATGAAAATATCTGCCAGCCATCTAGTTGTGTGCCTGTCAGCACTGAGCGAATCCAGGATGCATTCAGGAGATAGCAAGGGGCGCTTCTTCAGCCTTTGACAAAACTGAGTTGCACTCTTCAGGTTCAGGCAAAAGCAAATCCTTTGCCCAGACCCGCAGCAGCAGCTCATGGTGGTGCACACTGGGTAGGGTGGTACACACAGAGGCATTTGCTAGGAGCTGTGATTCATCAGTTTGCCATTCCCTCACCCCTGGTACCACCAGAGTTGCAGAGATTATAGGAGATAAGGCTAGAGAGGACTGTGCCAGGGGCAACATCAGCCTGCAAATCACCCATCAAACCATTCCCTAACACATGGTATAGCTCTCAGATGAGACCGAATCACAGTCTGTACGTGACGCTGTATTTCCCAAACTTTCTCCTGCCTCTTGGTGTGTTCCCAGCATAGAAGAAAAGAGCCTATCTCCCTCTGTGAGCCAGTGGGGACAGTGACCGCTGACATTACCTGCCAGAAAGCATGTAACGAGTTGTACAGTGCTGCAAAGGAACCAGGGCTGCAACAGGGTAAGGTCTGCAACCTCAGATGGAGATTGGTGTACACCCAAGGAAAGAGTCACCTGCCATTAATGTCTATCCTTCAGCTGATGCAATGACAGCTGGGTTTTTTGGTTTTCTTTTCTTCCCCCCTTAGTTACACTGGGTATAGCCTCCTCTGGTAGAAAAGGGCAGTGGCAGGCAGCTCCAGAGGAGATAATAGCACTGAGATGTCCAAAGCACCTGGGGTGCAAACCACCACTCCAACGTATTTCCTTCCAGCTCTATCCAGGCAAATTGCTTTTGCCGTTTGGAAACAGATCACTGCAGTGACCTGTCCCTCCTGCAACGTGTCACCACGGGGGTTCGCACTTTGCCTGCCCTCCTAGCCCTCAGCCCCTATTTACCTCCAGGCGTGGACTAGATGATTTCTCCCGGGAACCAAGAGGAACCAAGGACAGATGTAGGTGGCCACCCTTCTGTCTTTCATCTCTAAACTTCCATTGCTTTCCAGCTGCTCCTTCTGGCTATTTCTCATCCACTCCTGCCCAGAGGTGGCTGGAGATTGCCACAGCTCAAAACCCTCAAATTCCCACACAAGCCAGAGATAAACCACCCTGCCTGCAGCCTCCAGCTCCTGGTCCTTACAGCCCCATCTCCCTGACTCCACTCAGCCTCCAGCAGTAAGGAAACCTCCAATCCGATACTGAGGGCAAGCCTCAGGCAGCATTTCTCCTCTCCATCCCGGAGAGCCATGCACAGAAGCCAGAGAGGCTGGCCAGCTGGGATGGTGCTGGCAGCGGCAGGCTGCAGGCACGCAAAGAAGTCAGCGGTGATGGAAAAACAGCAGAACAGCACTGGGTTTGGAGGAGGAGAGGACAGCTCTGATAAATTCCTTCCCCCTCGACCGCCCCGGCTCAGTCAGCGACTCACCGAGCTCCCAGCTGACAGCACCATCAGGGCACGGGGCCCCAGATGGAGATTAAGCACCCAGAAACTGGGATGAGGAGGACAAGTCAGTGCCAGCATCCAGGGGTGACCCAAAGACTCCTCCAGTGCCTGGCACTGGTCCCACAGGGATGAACGGGGTCTGCTTTCTGTAGGGGTGCCTCCCATCCCGTAAGCTAGCCCTGCTCATCGCAGGGGTCGTGATGCTTCGTTCGGGGGTCCCGCTCCGTAGGATGCCACGTCACCCCACAGACATCTGTTCTCTCCCCCTGCCATGAGAAACCGATGCTCAGACTTTACGCCTGGAAGAACAGGGCTTATTTTGGCCTTCTCTAGACAAAAATAATAGCAGCGGTCCCACGCTCCCCCCTTCCCACCGTGCTGGCAAAAGAGGACTGTCAGTGAAAGAAGAGCAGAGGGTTTTTAGACCAGGCCTCTGCTGGATCCCCAAATACCTCTGTGATGCACATCATTGAAAAAAACCCCTCACCCACAGGGGGAAAGTGCAGTAGGTGAAGAGCAGCAGACATTTGCAGAGAAAATGAGAGTCAACATAACAACAACTAGCTTCTGGGGAGTTGCACCCCACAGTTTTCCTGAAACCAGCTGCCAAATATAAAGAAATCTCCTTGAAATATCTCACACCCAGATCCCTCCTTCTGCCCCGTGCAGTCACCCCCAAATGCAACAAGCCAAACTTCCCCCTTTTTTCTTTTACTTCTCCCCCTGCAAACAAACAAACAGCTCAATGCCAGGGGGAGAAGACCACAGTGTCCCCCGCCGAGGGGCAAAGCCCCCCACGAGGGTTCAACCTGCGTCATTCGAGTACTGGAAAAGAGGAAAACAGCAAAGCTCTCGGGGAGGAGAGGTGTGCCGGGGATGGGGGATGGCTTGAAATTTCTTGAATGTAATACAGATTACATATGCATGAGCCTGAATGAGACATCCCCTGCCAGCACCTCCCAGCCTGGCAGTGGTTCAGGTGTCCCCTCAATTCAGGTCCTGGCATCCAAGTCTCCACTGTGGATTATTTTTTTTTTTCTTCTTTTTCCTTGCCTTCTCTCTCTCCCTCTCTGGAAAGTGTTCTACTACGCTGGCAGGCTGCCATGCTCACGTCTGCCTCCCACTTCATCCCCGTCTGCCATTGTTTCCAATCAGTTTAGGAAACAGCGCTGAGAACAATTAGAAAAGATAACGAGGAAGAATTACATAATTACAGGCCACCGCATCCAAAGCATTTTTGCAGGCTGAGCTCTGCCTGAGGGAGGGAGAGGGATTTAATCACACTCCGTCTTTGCCTTAACTTGACTGTCTTACCATCATCAGCTCGAGATACCTGGAGAGAGGTCCCTTCTGCAGCTGGACTCTGCAAGCTGCCACAAGAAAGGGTCTCACCCAAAAAGATAGTTCTCCTGGGCTCGGGAGAGAGGAATATCTTCCTTTCTCCCATGCCTTATCTGTCTGGGGGAGATTTCAGACTCAGCCCTGCCCAGCTGTCTCCCTGGATCACATCTGAGCAGCAGACTTCACCGGCAGCAAGAAGGGAGATGCTCAAGGAATTAATCTGCTCTCGAGGTCCCTAGCGAGGCTTATGCAATAGTCCCCAGCTAAGAGAGGCTCCGATGTGCCAGCAGAAAGATATCACGAAACTGCAAGCAAGTGAAGACACCGGGAGCAGCTCCGCACACTGGAACAAATCTCTGCCCACGGTATGCGCCTTCCCCTCCCAAAACCCCTGTCCCTCCGGGCAGACCGACCTCCTCGCTGCAAGGAGCTGCAGTTCTGCTTGTGTTCAGGCACCTGTACCTAAGGCAGGCTATACACCTGAGCTCTCCTCTACCCCTCCTGTCAAAGTCCTGCTTGATATTTCACCTGCGTGGCCCAGGCCACCCATTATTTCAGTGTTTTTCTGAATTACCTGCACAGCGCTGCTGTGACACCGGCGTCCAGCTTTCTCCAGGTGGCTCGGAGGTGAAGCCGGGAAACCCAGCGCTCAAAGGCTGCTGTTTGCGTTGCTAAACACCTGCCTAATTTCACCTATCCGATTCCCTCATCCCTCCCCGTACAATAGGTTCACCACCTGCCACCTCTTGCATTAGAGCTACCAGAGAATATAATGCCAGGAAAGGAGACATTTACCCAGGAGAGCACTGTCTTGAATGCTTTTCTTCGGTGGATTTCAAAGCAATTCTCCTATCATCATCCTTGTGTGGATGGAGGCAGGGACCCCTATGCGAACTGATATTTGATCTGGCTTCAGAGGAGCTCTAAGCTCACTGCATCTTCCTTGCGATACATGCCGGGCTTGATTTGCTGCTCAGCCGTTATTTCTGGGAGCAGAGAAGCATCTTCAAATTTAAGAATCCACTTATTTGGCCGTAAGCGACTCTTAACAAACATCAGAGTAATTAAAAATCTCCCAAAAGCATGAGATCTGGGAAATGCCTTTGATATTTGCTCTGACTACGAACGCTCTCTCATCCTGACTCAGTGTGTCACAGATGTTAACTGTGAATTCCCCTTCATTCTTTAACCTCCTGAGCTCAGCAAATCCACCATTACCACGTCCTTCCTGATCTAGGTGTAATTCAGAGCTTTTGAAATTAAACCCCTTTCATGACACCTTTGATTGAGACGTTTCTGCAGAAGGACTCTAGGGCTTCTCCGTTCCCTTTTAAGATGCAATGAAAGTAAGAAACTGTCCAAGCTTTGCAGGAGGGCTTGAAATTTGAAAATCAGGCATAGGAAATAACACACAACACGTGGATGTACAGGCGTTCATATGATCTTGGAATAGGAGCAAAAGGGCTGGAGCAGCCACTTCTTGGACGTTCCTTCTCCAGTTTGGCTGATGGCCTCCTGTGCTCCCCACTTCCCAGGTCTTGTTGGGCAGGTGAAGCACTAAGAGATCCTTGTACAAAAATACCCGTGCTATCATTTAAAATAAATCAGACAGTGCAACCCAAGCTTGGGGAATTACACAGATAACTGACACAGACATTTCCAAATTAACTCATCCAAGATTCATCATCGCAGTGAGTATTCAGACCTGGATTCATATCACATAAATTTAAGGTAACTTAGGAAACTAGTCACCCGATGCTGCTGCATCAGGCAATGAGAGGAAGGCGGCACCTTTGGAGAGCAATTCACATCTAAGATAGCGACAGACCACCTCTGGACATACCAATGATTCTGCAGTGCCAGTGAAAGCCCAAGGGTGGCCAGGCAGCTCACTCAGGTATCTAAACCAGGTGGGACTATGTTTCTCAAGGATGCGGTTCTCAACCCTTGCGATGATTAATATACAGGGATTGCAGCACGCTTAACTGGGAGGGAACCAGTCCTGCTGAGGAAGCCTAGACTGGGACACAAGATGCATCACTCCGTGAGTAAAATTATCAGCATTGCCATGTTTTTTAGATAGTCTGTGGACGCTTAGCTTGGATTTCAGGGAGGGCCTAAGCAACAACTCAGTCTGGACACTCCCCTTCGAAATGACACCACTAACCAGCCTGTTCTGCTCCATTCCCATCCAGGACCAAAGCTTCAGTAGTTTGGAGATGGTGATAGGAAGATCTTTAGAAGGGGACTGAATGGACACCCCGTGTTTAGGGTTCCCCAGGCCCACTCCAGATGCAGTTACATACTCAGGCTCTTGCAGGGAGGGGTTTCACATCCAGAATTTGAAGCACTTGGGATGGGTCTGGGAAAGAGCCAGGGGACTTCCCAGGGAGGGGACAAAAGCAAAAGTGGATGAAACACACACCTAGGGAGGAGTCTGTTTATGAATGTGCCTCTATGATTGAAAAGACAAACCAAACCAAACCAGGAGAACGGTAAAAATCAAAAAAACAATGTGCGAAACGTGGGCTGAATGATCTGTAAGGCAAATGCTCCTCAAAGCTTTGCACCAGTCATCAACTGCTCTTCAACACAGCTGCATGGTAACAACTATCACAGGGGCAGGGTTTTTTTGCATGCACTTAAGCAAAATGAAAGCCCCTCTTTCAAGGTAGGGAGCCCAGGGAGGGATGGGGGAAGGAGGAGGGGGTCCATTTTTGTCTCTCAGAAGCACTCCTTATGGCACTCGCTTGATTTCCCATTGTTCAAAAGATGGCTTCCCAGCATTGCCACACATTCCCAACAGATGAGTCGTTAGATTAGATGAATGCCCCAGGGAGGGACCCCCCTGGTGCAGAGCCCTTCAGATGCTAAGAGCATCCCAGACGGGTGCCTTTGGGAGGAGGATTTCCCTGGGATATTCTCCCCCACCTCTCCCTGTGGTGACCAGCTCCCTGCCAACACTGGGACCCTCCAGGGTCCATCCAGACCCCACTCTGCCAGGATCCCTACAAGCTCTGCCCTATTGCTGGACCATCAGGGAGGGGGTCCCACTTGAAGAACTGTCCCCACATTGAACAGTTCTTCCAAGTCCCAAGGGCCCATGTGCACTGCATCACCCCAGGAGAACAAATCTCCAACAACACAACAGGG
>NW_010973187.1:17677355-17772051 GCF_000737465.1 Haliaeetus leucocephalus | reverse complement strand
TTTTTCACTGTGTTTTTGCTTTTAGCCAGTGAACCTAAAATCAATTCTTTGTACATGTTTAGCCCTGATCCATAACTAGGACTTCTCTGGTAATTCAAATAAACACAAATTGACAGTAATGTCACTGTGTTTGGGTTTGCTTTCTGCAGATGTTCTAATGGACCGGTTTGCTTTCTGCAGATGGACCAGTTTAGCACCAGGGAAATCTGCAAGCGTAAACATGGAGCAATTTTCAGGTACTGTCTCTGGAGAGTGAATTTTGAACACATTTACCCATCCTGCTTCTAGGAAGTATCTACAACATACTGCATAAACAAGTGGTCTGTCACATCGGACCACCGCAGCCCAAATTTCACTGGCTTGCACGGAAGCGCCTGACAGAGCTCGCTGCTTTTTCCAACAGGGATCACCCAACGGAGGTGATGGGTGGTGGGCTTAAAACGATGGGGGCTATTTCTTTGCACAATATGCTGTCAGACCACGAAGCTCCCTGCCTCAGGGCATCCTGGATGCTCAAGGTCTGCACGGCTTCAAAAAGCACGCAGGCAGGTTTGAGGAAGAAAAAATCCACTGCAGGCTTTAAATACAGTAGCAGCATATAAACCATCCCAGCCGCTCCTCATGAATGCCTCTTCCCCACTGGCAAACTCTGTCCCCGATGCCTCTGTGCACCTTCACTTCAGCTTCTGCTCACTGTAAATTTTTAACAAAGCTTGCTCTCTCCGGAGACCCCCTCCTCAACGCCGCCTCGGCTGAACACTGTGCATCTGAACACCAGCCAAGGTTAACAAATTTGAGTGAAATGTCACAGCTTAGCCCTTCCTTCCTTCTCTGGCACCCTCCAGAATTCAGATTCATGCTCCACAAGCCACAGGGTGTTGTTGTATTTGTTTTTTCTTGCAGGGAGCTATTCCCATTTAATGCTTTGCCTGACAGCTGCTGTGATTAATAGGTGATGTGCCAAAAGCCACATACTATTATTATTATTATGGCAACATTTAGAGGTCACAACCAAGAGCAAGGTCCCATTGTGCCAGGCACTGTACACTGTTGGAAGTGATCCCTGACTGAGAAAACCTCCATCTAAGTAGGCATTTCTGGGAATGGGGGGAGGGGAGAATGTACAAAAATGGTAGTGCTGTGATTTTTCTTTCTACAGTATCATGCACAAGGTAAGCAGCAGAAGAGAATAAGAATAACTCTGTCCCCCAACACCCTGCCAGCCAACGTGCTAGAACATGCTGTCCACAAGCTGGGGATTAACTTTCATGCATATTCATTCTACCATTGCACAGGGTACATGCATGGGTACAAGGTTTTTGGTCAGTGGGTTAGACTGCATCTGCAAGGTTAGATTAGCACACTCATGAGAAAACAAAAAATTAGAAAAAAAGCAAGAAAAAAAACCCCAAATTTTGTTAGATAGTGTTAGAAAGCCATGCCTTCAGTACAGACCTCCTATCCCATCCTGGAGAGGTCAACTCTTCCTCTTTGTGATGTGCATGTTAACATAAAAACCTGCCTTATTTTCTAAAAGGAGGAACCTAAACACCAGGTCAAGGGCACAAATAAGACCCTGAAGTCATAACAGCTTGCCGAGTGTCTCATCACCTAGATCTCACACCCAGCTCTGGAAGATGGAACATCCCTCAGCTCCCTGTACCATGGGCCTTACTGGAAATCTGCTGGCCACCAAGGTGGAGACTACCACTCCTGCTTGACTTTGTCACCTGGTGAGAAATGGAGGTTTAGATGGTCAGTGAGAGCAGAGGTATATCATGTGTCCTACAGCCACGCAGATCAATTCCCAAATCCATTCAGTTGCACTACAGGGCTGGGTAGTAACGCTATCTCCAGCTATTTGCTTATCTTTGAATTCAGGTATCATTCCATCCCCAAGTAAGACATTGCTGTTTAGAGGGAAAGAAACAACAACTAAAAGGATGAAAAACACAGGAGCAGAAACAGAGGCACAAATTATGATTTAAAAGATGCAGTTCCCTGCAAGCTGAAAGCTCCCTATCATCCCCAAATAATTGATTTGGAGGCTTTGTTCAGGTCTGTGCCCAGAGGCTGAAACCTGAACGCTGGTATCAAGACCTCTGCCCATACCCCACTATTTAACACTGTTGTAGAATTGACGGACTTTTCAAGTCTTTACGGACTCCTGTGTTGTCAGCATTGGGAAATGTTAAAATAATAAGACACAAAACCAGACTACCAACCAGCCACCCCCTTAGGTGGGCCCAGATTGGGCAGAAAGAGACCTGGATACCTGAGGACGTGGCAGATTAGTTTTAGGATTGGTCCTGCTTTCCCCTTCAAGGAAACCACCTGGTGAAAACGGGCAGAGGAATGTTCTCCCTCTGAATACAAGAATCCACTCTAAAGGCAGCTCACAGCCGTCCTCCAAAGCTCTGCACAGAAACAGAGACCACGCACCCCACCCAGAACTAGTCCAAAAGCTCCAGAGGGCATGCTCCAAATTTCTTCATTCAACTTACCTTTTTAAGACCCCCCTCTTATAGACCAGTCCGTGCAGAAGCCGTTTTGTTCCCAAGTGCTGTTACAGTATGTTTCATTCACAACAAACATGAGCCCCTTTTTGCTTTCTCAGCCTTGAATCTCCACTGGCAAAGGATCGACAAGTGCACTCTGCTACCTCCTACCTTCTCTCACCATCCTCTGCTCTTCCCACCGCACGATGGCCAAGACCAGCTCCCAATCCAATTAGCTCCGTGTTGGAGGTCTGAGATCTCACATCATCCTCATGTCACCTCATCTGCTCCCAGGAGCAAGTGGCTTTTCCCTTCATGTGGAAGGTGGGAGCACAGTCAGATCCAGAGTAAACCCCCTAACCAGGGTTATTTCCAATCCCACGTCAAGGAAAAATAACTAAAAAGAGTGAAAGGGGGAAAATGCATATTGTGGCACATAAATGTCTGGTACGTTGCTATTGACTGGTGCTCCTTTCTAAACTCAACAGGAATAAATCCTCCACTATCACACAGCACTGGGATCTCAGTATGTTTTTTTTATTAAGAGCCACCTTCAATTCAAAATAGAATAAATACGTACGTAAGAGAGAGTACCACTACAGAAAAGCTGCCTTGGATCCTGGTGGGATATTACATTTGCCTGGGCCTGCCAGACCACATAAGCTTGACTCTGCATAGGAAATTACAATATGATACACAACAGCCGACTCTGGAAAGAAAGAAAGTTGTCCCCCAATAAAACGCAATTGGCTTTCTTTTTGCAGTGCTGCCTCTGAACTAACCAGCCTGAAACAGCCTAAAAAGAGTCTGACATGTAATTTATACTGTGGCGGAGGATAATAATTTCACTTAAAGAGGAGAGATAGTCAACTGAATCAGAAAATAATTACACCTGTGGAAGACAAGTTTAATGTGATAACAGTTCTGGGAGAATGAAATAAGTAATTCTCCCGTATATGCTTCTACTTTAAAAAAAACAAACAAAAAACCCCAAACCCACCACAACTCCCTGCAATGCTACTGCATGGAATCAATCAAATATCTCCCACATGGACAGTTATTAACTGTCCCTTATTTGATAGTGCTTTGCACAAACAAGAGCTGGGCCTTGGAAGTACTTCTGAATTATTGGCTTTTCCACGCTCATGAAAAAGTCATCATGTTTATCTCTGTAGAAGAAAAACCCTCTTCTTAAAAAAAAAAAAATAAAAAAAGAATAAACTCAACAGCTTGAAGGCAAGAGCCACATGGCATGCTAGAGGAGAGGGGGAAACGGCACGCAGAGCACAAAGCCATCCCCAGCAGAACTCCAGCTAGCGACAGCCCGTGGAAATCCATTCCCTTTATTACAGATGCAGCTAAATAGCGTTGAAAGAAAATGAAAACCAACAAGAAGCAGGGATGGTTTTATCAAACCTCCACAAAAGTTGAACTGCTCCTGGGAGCTGTTTTTTTTACCTTTCTGAGCAATTCAGCAGTGACAGAAAGGATGATTTCTGCCGTGCACACCACCCATAATTCCATCGTCAGGTTTGATGTTTCAAAAGGAAGCTTCAATCCCCATGAATAAAAGCAACTGTTTGAAAGAGATTATTCACCTGCCATGTAACCTAGACAGGAGGGAGCTGATGGCTCGCAGCAAGGTTGTGATAGGCCAGCCTTTACCCTTCCAAGTCTAGATTCAAGCAAAGACATCAGTAATGAATTTTCACAAAGTGCTGATAGGAAAGAAAGCATCTTCAGCTCTTCCTTCTCTTCATGTCCCCCTCACATCTTGAGTATTAACTACAACCTGCACTGTCCCTTTCTGCTACGGCTGATATGTTTTTGCTTTTTCTGAAAGAGCAAAAGAGAGATTTGACTTCAGGGGGAGCCTTCCTTTGCTCCTGCACGTAACTCTCCAAAGGCCAGGCTCCATCTCATGGTTATTGGAGGCCTCATAACTCTCTTCCCACTTAGGTCCGAGGCCGTTTGTTGCCTGCTCTGAGCTTCCTTCACACTCTCGCTGCTACTTGACTTTCCCTCAGTTACCTGTGCTACAGAGCTTGGAAAGAGACAAGTCTATGATAACGCTGGGAGATAACTCTAGGTTTTTCATCTACTAGGAGAAGAGAATAGCTTTAAATAAATATGGAAATTTAAAGTAGGAGGGGGAGACAAGAGGTGATAACACCACCCATGTCCTGCTGTCAAATAGCTTAGTGTAGCATTTATCCTTCATATAAACCCATGAAATAGTCAAGGGCTCTTTTATCTTGAAAGAGTCAGCAATGAATCCAGCTTCAGCCCATCTATTTTACTGGTGCTCTCCAAAACATGAGTGATGGAAAGCATTCATTGCCATCAGCAAATTTCTGCCTTCCCATTTTCCCTCCAGACAGCCCTACTGCTTTCCTCCTTCTCTCTAGGCTAGCAGGTCTCCTTTTTGGTCCCAGGGATGATGCAAGGAAGCACGGAGAAAAGAAAAGAAGAGGACAGTTCCCACTTCCAACTTCCCAGGAGTTAGCAGCCACCTCCGTGCACCCAAGGATGCTAAGAAACCACAGCAGCCTCTCATGAAAAAAAAAAGAAGCAAAATCCAAAAGATTGCATTCAGTGAGAACCAGAATGAAGATAACAGGCGTTAGAAGGTGCTTTGACAAAAGCAGAGCTGGCACTGCACTTTGCACAAGGAAGTGGTTCATCCCCATTGCACTAAAATAACGTTAACAGCCTGGACTAGTCCCATGATATGGTATCCACCCCAAACCACATGAAGCATTTCAGAAGAGTGAAGGTTTTGTTCCCTGTGGACCACATAAAAAGTTCACTGTGGAAATTAATGATCTAAGACTGGTGTCCAACCTGAAGAGCAAAGTTTAAAGTTCCCTCAAAGATTTTCCTTAAAACACACACTACTGAAAGCTGGGAAAATGAAGCTGGCCCATATTCTTACTCTTCCCCAGGCTTTTGCTCACCATTTGGATAGCACAGTGGGTTAGACTGGTCTTACAATTGACCTGGGTGGGCAGCACTTAGAGCATCTCTGTGAAGATGAAAGGCAACACTAGCTGTTGTTGAATCTGTCTCAGTCCAGATGATGAGGATCACCAACCACCTGGAATACTACAACTTCCAGTGTAGACAAGAAAAGTTGTGCTTTACCATAAGTTCAGCTTACTTTAGCCTGAAAACAGAGCTTGTTCCACAAGCTTTTTGGTTCCAGCGAGTGGAAGCAGAGGAAATCCCCAGGACGGCATGTGTAGCTGAAGTGTCTAGCTAAAGGGGAGATCGGGATTCCCTTGATACACAAGAGTTTGTCTTCCTGAGTTGTCTTTTTTTTTTCCCTGTGTTTTCTTCCATACATGTTCTTTGCCGTGGAGTCTGTCTCTGTTGTCCTCTTGAACCTAATATCCAATACATCTAGGCTAGAAATACAAGTTTTGTTTTGTGCACTTAGGGAAGCAACAGGGAAAAGAGAAAATGGAAGAAGCTGAAAACACTGGGAAAAGGAGATGGGAGGGGTGGAAAACATGACTAAAGAGGAAAGAGAAAAAAAAAAAAAGAGACAGCTGTGTGGGGAAAAGAAAAAAAAGCAGTATAATTAGCAGAAACCTACCCTGACACAAATTAGTCCTGCTCTTCTAGGCAGCTTCCCAGGGAGAGAAGAAGGGTCAGGGAACCCAATTTCCTGCCCTCCTTCGATGGAGCTTCCCAGTGCCAAGGGAGCAGAGCGTAAGTTCAGTTGTGGAGATTCACAATGCCCATATACCCCTAAACACTGAATTCTGCCTTCCATGTTTGTCATTGCCTGGGAAAGCTGGAGGGAGCCCTGGGAAAAAGCTACTTGGAGCAACTGGTACTGCTCTTCTTTCTCTTTTTCTGAGCCAGGCATGAAAGTCTTGGGAGAAATTCAGGAATCCATGAAACTTGCTTTGAGAGAAAATGCAGCTGGCTCTTATATGGGGAGGGGATAGAGCCACCTTCTCTGACACTGAATAAGAAGTTATCCACAAAGTTTTCCCATCATCCCAACCTATATTTAATGACAGAATACACATATTTGCATGTTAAAGGAAAGAGAAGACTAAAGATATTCCAGGCCAATTCTACAGGGAGTTTGTTATTCTGCTGCTTAATAGTCTTTTCAGGAAGAAAGCAATGGACATCCTTCTGGACCTGGAGTCAAAATGAGTAGACATGTGATGGTACATCATTCCAGTGCTTCAGACCTGCATTCTGGTGCTTTTCGCACACCGGTTGTGGGATAAACAGACTGCACAGCAGGACTTCTGTCTTATTACTCTGTTACTTCCAGACTGACTGTCACTGTGGATGTGAGCACCTTCCCACTCACAGGGAACGCCTTACTTATATCCTTCCTTGAGGATATATCTCATATTGCAGTAATTTTTGAGCAACTTCCATCATCGCCTAGATAGACCAGACTCCAGAAGAGGCAGAAGCCAGATCACCAACAACCTTAGTGCTCTAACAGCACTTTTCCCAGCATAAGCACAAATCACAGGTAATCCTTAGGGTCACCTGGTTCATAAGTTTTATTCAGATCCCCAACGGGTCATCCTACATCACCTCTTCTCCTATGGCACCCTAATTCCTTTGTTCTGACTTGGAGGAGGATCTAGGTTTTGCTTCTCCTTGGTATTACTGAGAAATGAACAGTATGGACATAACTAAAACCTGCCATTCTGCTTTCTTCATCCAGAGGTGACAGTCAGTCTCCTTTCCAGCTAACAGTCTCAGGCAAGTTGCCCACATCCATCTTTTGGGACTGAAAAACTGAAATTCAGCCTTATCCAATGATTGACAAATCCAGCAACATCCATCAGCTTTGGCTCAGATCCTAACTTTATAGAAAAAGGGTGATTAATTTTGTAGGAATGCAGCATCCCCTTTCTCACTGCTCTTGAAAGCATACTCAAATACATCCTGAACCTGAAAAAGACACCTCACAGTCCTACAGCCTGGAGAGTCCTGTTGCATTTGAGTAGAATTTGCCAGCTGTCTACTTACACAAACTTTACTGAGGAGAGAGAAGACAACCCTGGATTTTTAGACAGTAAGAATAGCCTTACTGAGTCTAGTCAAAGATCCAGCTAGCAAATAGCTGCCTCTGGCAATGGCCACCAGCAGATGCCAAGGGAAGAGGAAAAGGGTAAACATACAGCAGTATGTGCCCAAAATACTCCTTCCAAGAGTTTTAGGCTGAAGGATGTCCCAACCCAAATGTAGGAACTTTACAGTTAATGAACCTCCATTGATTACTTTGCTGCAGATTTGTCTGGCTGCTTTTTTGAACCCAGAATATGTCCTGCAGCAGGAAGTTCTACCAGTCAATTAGTTTTTGTGACCAGAGAGATGGCTTTTTTCCCCCAGAACAAGTTTCCATTTGTTTTGAACCTGACATCTGCTAGTTCCCTGAGAAAGTCCCTCGTTCTTACATTGGAAAAGACAATGAACAATTGATCTCTATCCACTTTCCATGGAAATTACTCCCCCCCCCCCCCAAAAAAAAGAACCCACCAAAAAACCAAACAGTGCTAGAAGCTGGATTTCTCACCAGGAAAAGAAAAGAGAGGAATAATACTGGGGCTGTCTATTAGGAGACCTGTCTCAGCTTTTAGATCATCTTTAATCCATTCAGGCTTTTTACCATGCTTCCTTGCTTGCTATTTTTACAAAACAGTTGACCCCTCCATAACAACAACTGCTTCTTTATCAAAAACTCTTCTCCCCTGGCAAAAAATTTACATCTTTCACTGCCAGGCTCTCCCAGGACTTCATGGATGACAGATCCATCCTGGCTATATCAGAACACTTTCAAATTTCAGCAGCAAAACCTAGATTCAGATCCTCCCTCTCCTCACTAGCACAGATACCTTGTCTCTCTCCCTTTTGGTTTTGCACATCTATTATGCGCATTTTCATTAGGAGCATTTTGCAAGCAATCTGTTGATTCATTGTATTAGAATTGCAAACAAATGGTATCATTTTCCCTGCACACTCTTCTTTGAGAATTCAGCATTGATTTCCCAGCATTGTTGGGCTACTTGACTGACACTTCTGGTTGATTTGAACCCTTTAAGATTTCTTGCTGAAACCACTCCTGCTCATCAGTTCTTCTGCTAGGACTCAAGAGCTTGCAGGAGCTCAGGCACCTGTATTAGTTTACAGAGTCTCCACATTTCCCTATTCTATATATGATTTATAATGCTTTGCCTTGAAATCATAATATGACAGCGGAAAGTGGGGAGCAAGGGGCCAAATTCAAATCTGTCCCTGATGTAATTCTACTGAGTTCAATGTTTGCTGTGTGTCAGATGGGCATGGGCATTTTTATCACATCCAGACCTTCAAAGGGCCCTTGATGCTCTAGGCAGTCAATGCACTATTTAATCCTTCAAGTGCTGGGATTCTTTCTTTTTCCTGTGTGTTTCTGTCTTTTTAATAGACAAATGTGAATTTGCAACGGCTGCTCCTATATCTGAAACCACAACAAAATACTTTCAAATGCTGTCATATTCTTTACTCGTGTACAGACCCATAGTAATGGGTCTCACACACCTTGACAAATATCCATGGATCCTAACATATCTGGCTTGCATAGAGACATTTAGGATCTTGTAGAGGAAAGCAGAGGGACAGCAGCAGTAAATAACGTGCCCACACTCTTGCATAGCAGGGTCTCTCTGATTGCAGAGATCAAAGCCAACAAAATGATCCATGTAAGCGTGGCACTTTCAAAAGTCTAACTATCTTCTCATTAGAGAAGCAAACAGGATAAAAAGCCCATTCAGGATCTGTAGAGCTCCCATGGAAATCAGTAGGAATTTTTGCGCTGCCTTCAGTGAGAGCTGCATCCTGCTGTAAGGTTCTCAAGGCATTTCAGCATATTCTGCCTTAAGAGAATGAGGTTTTGGCACCTTCAGTAGTTCAGTGCCTCCACACCCCTATGAACCTGGACCATAACATCAGAGATCAACTCTCCTTGCAAATGGCCAATTAGGGATGCCAAGATCAAATCCAGCTACTAATCCAAGACCTTAAAACAAAGCACCAGAGCATCAAGGCCATCTGCATTCACTGCCAGTGCAGAACCAAGACATGTGGTGGAGAAAAGGGCCTTTGGATCCCCAGGATTCAGGATGTTAGGCAGGAAGCACAAGGAAAGATCTTTTAGTGGAGGAAGCAATCTCTTCAAGACAAGTGAAATGATTTCGGACCTTTAAAACCAAATTGTGCAAAGCCCTGGAAAGCACACTGATTTGGTGATTACTACGAGGTCTTGAAGAGATGATTGACAAACCCTTCCAAATGTTCTCTCTTTGCTGACTGGATAACTGAACTGTCATTCAGCTGGACTTAAAGTGGTCTCGTGCAGAGACCTGAGGGCATCTCAGTGCAGGAACGCGAGCCCCTCTCTGCTCATCTGCCTCCCATACAGATCGCCGAAAGCCTGGCCCAGAGCCATTAATAATGGGTGTGCTTCTCTTCTGACTGGCTGACTGGTTTTATTTCTGTGGCAGAGAATTGCAAATATGAAGCGCTCAGCGTACCAAAATGACATTTGTGTAACTTATATTGTAAATACTTACTGACACGCTGACGTTGTTGTTCATGTAAGAATGTTAAGAGGCTATTAATTTCATTAGTGCTTAATCAGCAGTGAACACTACTGTTCTCCTCTCCAGCCCAGCTGCTTGGCTGGGGAAGTGTCCTCCAGAGAGGAGACTGGGAATGCAGGACAGTGGTGATGATACCAAATGCTGGTGCACTGTGGGGCGCAACTCCACACGACATCTGTGCACATCTGGAGCCTAGATGGAATAGCTGCCTTTATGAGCCTTAAATGGAAAGGGTGTCTGGAAGATTTCAGTGGTGTCCCAGCCTTGGACTGAATCTACGTGGAGAAAGGGCCTTCAGCCTTTTCTTGGTTCCTCAAACGAGCATCAGAAGTGATCTTTCTCTTTTTGTTTTCCCTGCCTTCCCTTTCCTGTCTCTTCTCATCCTTAGAAAACCCTGCTACAAATCCCAGAAACTATTTCTCAGCACCAGAATAACTCAGCCTTTCCCTATGTCCCCAAAAGTCATGTACAGCCAGGACAGAAAAGACCCTGTTTCACCCCTTCTTGGACACAATTCTCAAATTTATGAGAATGTTTAAAACTGTGGGATTTACGAACACAAATATCTTCCTTGCTTATTTTATCAAATCTATTCTTTTATACACTCTGCCAGAGTTCATTGTCAGAGGTCAGATCCAGAATTTCTCGGACTCCAAGAAGTTAGAGCAGGAGGGGAGAAAAAGACCTGTAAAGTCATATAGTCTGACCCTCTTTCAGCGCAAGAAGAAAGAGGTTCCCTTGGGGAGACCAGGGCGAAAGGATACAGAGAGACAGCTCTCGTAATGGGAAAACTATTAGCCCAATGAGTTGAAAAAGTGACAGACTGATAAGAAGTAGCCTGAGTATGAGGAATAGCTTCCTGACAGCAAGATCTATCAGACTGCAGGAGAGAGGCCCAAGGGAAATGTCAGGAGGACCAGCATTCAAGCCACTTAGAACGAAACTTGTCTGGAAGCAAACCTGCCACGACCACGAAACTGAACTAGCTACAACCTCTTAGCAATAAGTCTTCTCCGTAGCTAGTAATTCACGAGGAGATATCGGAAGGCACAAACAATGTTCAAAGAGGAATGCAGTTGACTTACCCGACTTCGCTGAACGAGCGTACAACTGCTAGAGTTTATATATCCCCTGGGACCTGGTGTGGCTGAACGAGGCTGATCGGAAAGATTTGCAAAATGGCTAGAATGCAAATCCCTACCCAGTACTGTCCAGAAGCAGCAGCAACACAAGATTCACCACTACACAAGTTCTTACAGGTGGAAATGTGGCAGCACTTAAGGCTGCAGGACTTCTAATCTCCCAGCGACCCCATGAAGGCAGTGAGTATCATCCAGTGTGTATATAAATTAAGCACCAGTCTTGATCAGTAAAAATCCATGCAGGAAAGCCTCTGCTTGACCCTTTCCCACAACTTTCACCTAGGATATCGAGTGACAACACAGCCAATTAGAAGCCGTTCCTCACCACAGCTATCCCCTGGAGGTGACCCATCAAGGACAAAGTACTCATTGGTAGCCTCATGCAGGTCATGCTAGCTCCAAGGATCAAGCAGAGATGGCTGGGAGCACATTATCCACTCCCAGGGTTGCATCCCTCCCACAGAAACAACTGGGTAAGGACATGCTGGGACACTGGACCCAGAAAAATTGAGTGCAGCTAGTCTTGGAGATTATAGAAGCAAGGGCTACTCGTGTACGCCATAGCCCCTGAATCAAGACTTGCATTCATTCACTGGTTCTGCCTCTGACTCACTGTCTGACCTTGAGAAAGTCATTTGATCTCTCTGTGCCTCAGGATCTGCATAAAAATAATTATTATAGCTGATGTTTTATGGGAGAAGACTGCTTCCGTATAAAACATCATTCCAAAATGCCCTTTTCAAATCCTTCATTAGAAAAAAAATTCTACAGGGGGGCAGAATTTCAGAACCTTATTAAGCCTTTCCCAGCATCTCAATGTGTTTGACTAACTCTCAATACACGTTATGCTACATTTAGATCAGAATTTGAGACTACAAATTGTTCATAAAATCTTCAAACTTATTCCAGTGGCAGCTTCAAGTTCTGATGATGAATTGTATCTAATTAGTTATTTTGTCATTTGCAAAGATAGCTGGATAATAAATCACTATTTCCAGCTAGAAAACTTTGACTTAGCATCTCCCCTCCTTCTTAATCAACTTTTGAGCCATTCATTAGGTTTTCATCCAGAAATCCTTTTCAAACAATTGTCAAGCAATCACCATTTTTCAGGTTAAAATGAAGCTGGAGATTGGGCAGTTATTTTCTTATTTAAGGAAAAAAATTCCCTGATTACTCTCAGCCAAATAAAAAAAAATATTCATCTTAAAGCTTATCTTCTGTAAAATAAACATTGCTATGATTTTTCACGCTGTTCCAAGCCCTCCAGCCAGAGAGCAAAGGCAGGGCTTTATTGACAACACTATTTCCAAGAACAGCTTTCTCTCTCTGTTTCAGGTTATGATCTCTGGGGAAGATGGTAAGAAAAAGGGGGAATTTCTGAACCTTCTTCATACCATCATCCTTCCTCAGCTGGCCATACATGGTACCTTCAAGAAGAATAATCTTTAGCATCCCAATAGAGAGTGCAGAAGAAAACGAAGGAAGAGACTGATCTGTTCAGAGGGCTCCACTCTGTCTTACCATACTATTTTTCCCTCTCTCATGGCACAAATTATTAAGCAGATCTTTATCTGCCACTCATTCCAACTGCAGAGACAAAAGTCTCTTCTGCGTGAAGCCACCACAGCTCAATCAATGTCACGCCGCCGCCTGTCACTCACGTTATTATCCAATTCATTCATATAAAGACCTACTCAGATCTGAGACTGTACACCACCTCACATCATACGCTTCTCACACAGAAGTAACCAGAGAGGGCTGTGTTTCATTTGGTTGCTTTGCATATGACAGCGGTGGTGGTTGCCAGTGTTTAGTGGACAAAACATTTGTCGCTGTCACAGGACAAAAAAGAAAAATGGGGGGGGGTTTGTGCACGAGTTATACTTCCAGTTATTTAAAATCAAAATACTGATGTAACAGCTTTCTGATAACGGCTTGGATTTCTTTCACTGACTTTCCAGCAGGATCTTCTCTGCTGCAGCACTGGAGGGTTTCTGAAACTCTACCCTTGCCTCCAAGCAAGAGCCTGTGTAGGATAGCCAACACCCAGGTTTGGATGAAGGGCCATCCCTGTGCCCTACACTGCAGAGAAGGTCACGATGACCAGCCTTATTAGACACTCAACTTTGGCAGGATCAAGGAAAGTCACTGCCGTGCTGGTTGCAATGACCCTTGCTGGTTGCAAGAGCATATTCCACCTTCAACCCAACATCTGCCTAATAAGACCAGAGCGGGTGTCAGAAGGAGCACGAAGGAATCCAGCATTAGTGTCCAGACAGTGCAGAGCATGCTGATGAATCCTCACGGCCTGATAGGGAGAGAAAGTCATGGCCAGGGTCATCCTCAGTGATTACATGAGGTCCCCGGGCACCCGGCAGGGAAGCAAACCCCACATCAAGGGCACGTGCATTTACGAACTGTTGCGCTTTCTACGCTCCGCTCTGTTTCCCTGTGCCGGTCCTGAGCCTAACCACGACAAAATAATTCAGGTGGCAGAGTCCCAGGGCAACAAATGAAGATAGAAGCACCCTGCCAAATTCCTCAAACGCTCTTCCTCGGGCTAATTAATTGCTGGATGCAAGGTTACCTTTAGGAGAAGACCTGATGCTTTTCTCGTTGCTCTCTATGCAATAGACCCCTCAACATTAGGGATTTAGAAATGGACACAGATACCACCGCCACTGTGCAGCCACTTTTTTCAGGGAGACTGATACTCTGGAACAGGCAGAGGCAATAAGATCGCAGCAAGCCTACCCTGTTTATCCAAGTTCAAAATGAGCTCTGGATTCATTCATATGCACTTAAAGCCTGGCATCTTTAACATGCCTGAAGGTTTTACCATCTTCTGAGATTTCCACTTGAATTACAGCAGCAGTGGGAAAAGACTGAGTGAGTCACAGTCTGGAGCTCTGTCCTCCTCTCATCCCGTCGAATCACACACAGATAACCTGATGAGAGGTTGTGCATCAGAGAGCACGAGGCAGCTGTGATTTGAAACGTGCCTGAAGTCCAGTACCAACAACTCAACATTCGAAACAGCAGGAGGAAATTTCAGATACATCTCAGGCGCAAGTCTAGCCCTATTTTCTGCTCTCTTGTCCTGAGTGAGTTCATGAGTTGTTATGCCATGCTTGTAAGATGACAGAAGGACATTGCAATCCAGCCATTCCCAGGGAGGGGAGCTACCAATGGGTCCTTTGCGTGAAGGGCAGGAACTTGGGGTAATGGAGGAACACATGCAGTCTTAGATGGACCTGAATCCCATAGAAACATTCCATGGACTTGCCTCACTCCCATGGACTCCCTTACTCATCCTCCATAGCTTCAGCTATAAGGACATTAACTGTTGAAAAGAAATACTCTAATACCAAGCTGGAGGTCTGCAAGGGACATACAGCTTCATGTTTCAAGGCATAAGCCAACCCTATATAGAAGGGTCCAATCCTATGCAGACAGGTCAAGGTGAAATATTCCCACAGGCTGAAATATCTCATAACTCCTTTCTGACAGCTTTCCTGCACCACCTTCTAAAACAAGGTCAGAAAAACACCAGAGGAGCTGGACATCAGATCCGCTCTGATTCTCTATTTGGTCAGCAATGATTTCCACACCGTGAAGCACTCAGGTGTCATCTTTATAATGGGAATTTTGGTCAGGGGGATGGAGAGCGAAGAGAAAGCAAGAAGCTGACACTTCTACATGCACCATATTCTAATTGGGGTCAAGGGATGCAACAGTTGGAGAGCAGCAAGTTATTTTCTGCATCACTGGCCTGTCAAAATATGCTTCTACTCAGATATAAGGAAGTAAAAGGACAGAGCCCAGGAACAGCTCCCTGTCAAGTCAGTTCTAGGGAACGTGGAATGCCAGCAGTTGCCACCATGAGCTGGGCTCAGCAAGGTGCTCCATACCCTTTATCCTGAAGATGGCATGGAGCTAGGAAGGTTAATGGAGAACCTCAACCAGGCACAAAAGAAGGGAGAACAGCATTTGAGGCAAAAGCATCCAGAAATCATTTTCATAGGTAGCTTTGCCCGTGAGGTAATATCACCTGTCTGTTGACATTTGGTGGACTTTGACTCACCAAGTACATTTACCACGCTCCCGAGGGCACCAGGGGCGAAGGCTCACCCTTGCATGGCCAGGCAAGTTTCCCAAGGCCCAGAAAATTCAACCTCACCCAAGTACAAAAACAGAGCGGTTCCTTCCCTACCCAGCTCACCCCTAGAGAACGATTGTGAGCCGGAATCCTCACTACATGTCTGGAAAGCTAAAGATCCATGTTCCAGCTGGTTGAACGGTAAAACCCTCATATGGAAAAAGCTTTTCCCGATGATGAGAACAGATAGGACTGCTACAGACTCAGTGTGGACATAGAAGACGAAGAGGAGAGAGAAGAGCTGTGTTTGTCTGCTTTGGATGGAGAGTGTGATCAGATCCTTTCCTTTGCTTGCTGGGTGTCCTAAGCATGGCCATTCCAGCTAAACAAACAGAGCAGTTCGGGATATCTCCACCCAGCAAGAGTGGGACCCCTGCCCGAAGCTGAGGCCAGCACAGCAGTGTTGTCCAACTCAAGGCAAATTACCCCAGCAAGGAGTTTCCCTATGAGAACTGGGGTGTGAAGGGCAGGAAGCAAGCAGGGACAGGCACAGAAAGCTAAAATCTGTAAGAGACAGCATACGGCCCTGTAAAACCAAGAAAAAGCATTTCTTTGGTCACATAGCTAGCTGGAAAGACAAAGAAAATTTGGGGCTATCACTCAAGTGCATGTGCAAGAGAGGGGCTGACCTGGTGATTCCAGAGATGGATATGCCTTTGCATACCCATGAAGGACCCCGGCACCGCACTGCCCTAACAACGTGATTTAGCTTTGATCCAGAAACATCACGTCTCGTGCTAATAACACAGCTCAGTGTTTGGCCAAGCTCCTCTGCTGACATCGCCACTAAACAAGCACCCCAACCTGATGCCCTCCCCATCCCAGGAGATGCCCAGGTCCCCACCATGGGCCAGGGAACACCACGAGCACAGTACTCAGCTCGAAACAAACTCCATCCCTAGCACAGCACGCACAGAGATGTTCCCTGTGTACAGCTCTTTATAAGCCTCCCTTCCTCATAAATGAATGATGAGGCCCCTTTAATTGAATTAATTCTAAATGCTGATCTTGGGATGAATTATCAATGTAAAACAGCAGTGGAAGCCCAGGGCGTTTGCACAGCGCTGCCAGCCACAGCGGCTCGCTCGCTGCTCACAAATGTTTTCAAACAACGATATGTGAAGGGAGGGAGGGAAGGGCCAGGACCCAACGGCTTCCCTGATGGGATGCTCAGGAGCTCCTGCTACACTGCCTCTCGCCTGCTCGAAGCCCCCAGCACCATCCAGGACAGGTCTGGGAGGCTCTTTGGATGCAAAAAGTCTCTTAAGACTGTGCGTTAAGGTATCGCTTGTGTAAGGTTGAAAGAAGACCAGCCATATGCGAGTCAGAAAAATGCTGCTGTTGTCCAAGGAGACATCCAACCACCGCAACCTAGAGATGAGATAACGAAAGACCAAGCATGGACGAGAGTTTGATCACAGAGGTACAGGGCAGGACAAGCTCAGGACTTCGCCAGCTCAGTTCTGTATCTGACCTGCAGAAACACTTCCCCTCGACGGACCAGCAGCTGAAAGTCGTGTTCAAGCAGCCAGTTCAACCAGCAGCCCCTGAAACACTAAGTCAAGGCTCCTCCTTGTCTCAACGCAAAGGATCTTCCCCGTCTCGCATCAACATGCCACCTCGGAGGGCTCAGAGCGGGACCACGTTGCACGAGCACAGAAAGCCAAGCAGCGAGCAAAGCTGTTCCCACGTCTGCTCTTCCCAGCAGGTAGGTGCGAGAAGCCCAGCCATGCAGGAGGAGAGCTGTAGACAGAAATGTGTCAGGCCACGCTTTATTTCCTCAGGAGCCGGCACAGTTGGTGGGGAGGAGTTCGAAGGGAAAAAAAAAACCAACACCGTAGTGGAGATAACTGAGATGTGAGCAGTGGTGCAGAAAGCACGATGGAAGCAGGTGAGAAAGAAAGATCCATACCCCTCCTCCCACAAACACTCTCCCAAGAAAAAAAACGCTTTAACCCTCTACCGCAACCTGCAAAACACCTCTCTCCCAGCACCGGCAGACATCCCCAGCGCTGTTCACTCGGACGCAGATTTCAACAGGACCAGGATTTTACCCGCCCAGTTAAAACAAACACAACCGCTACACGCAGCCCAGACACACAGCCAAAATAAACTGCTCTGTCGCGAAGGTATTGGCACCTCAGCAGCTAAATCCCTCGCTTTGAGACTGGTTCTCCGTCCCGCAAATTCAGGCTATCCCACCTGTTGGCTTGGGATTACCTTCCCTCTCCGGTTAATCCTTGGCACAGCCATCAGCTTCTCCACGGGCTCATCCCCCTCCCCACGCACAAGCTCTGTCCCTGGCAGGATTTGCCAAAGACTTCCCTGAATTTCCTTACACCGAGCAGCCGCTCAGCTCCAGCCCTCTGTGGCCTATCAAATTTTCTTCAAGCAAGAGCCTAAATAAATAAAACTGAAGCAATCGTCTCAGTCACAAGTTTTAGGGTAAGATTTTGGTGATATTAAGTCCGTCCAAGGCTCGTCTCCTGTCTCCAGAAGCAATCAGAGCTGGGGTTTTATGGCACAAGGAGTCGGGTAAGTGCAGATTGATTTTTCCTCCAGTGCATCCCCGGTCCAGGCAATAAGCTCGGGAGAGTCTCAGCAGACACATAACACCCAAACACAACAGTAACGAGGAAGGGAATAGATGACACAGCCTTACAAATCAAACCTAAAGGCACTGGCTGAGCTGGTCAAGGTGGTATCACTGAGTAACGGTGAGTCATGCCTTGGAAAAAGGGTCCTATAGTTCTACTGCACTTACTAGGCATTTAACCCCACATCAAAGACACTTGGATACAACTACTGCATCCTGATCTTTCGTTACACAACTGCCATTAATTCATATAATCAGAACATTAGTGACAAGACTATTTTCCCAGTCCTTACATCCTTACTGTGCTTAATACCACTGCTACTGGAAAGTGGATTTATTTACTACATCCAGTTTACGACGTGTTTATTCACGTCTGTGCCATGACCTTTCTGGTTGGAAAATTAGCAGTTATTAGAGGTAGCTAAAATAAAATAAGATAAAATAAAATAAAATTGCCGCAGCATAATTAAACTGTAATTATTATTGAAATGTGACCTGAAACAGATTCCATCTGTGTAATACCCTTTCTTTAAATACACATATATATAATATGTGAAAATAAATACAGACAGATCTCTTCCTCAGTAGGTGTAATTATACAGCTACATCATTTATACACAGCCACACTGTACGTATATTCCACAATGCAGATATAGTAGGCGGTATATGCATGAGAAGAAAGTTATAAACTATATTTAAAACATGATCATTACTCAGAGTATTTGACACCTCAAGTATCAAGAGATACATTTGCACTGAAATCATATTTTGTTTGCTAATCACTCAAATGCAAGTTTCCAACGAGCTTCCCCTCCTCGACAGCAGGGTCCCAGCAACGGGCTCAGCTATCTAAAAAGTCCAAGAAACATTTCCTGCTTGTCAATTAATAGCAAAGCAGAACTGGCTGTGCTCAAAATAATAAACAAAACCAGTGCAAATTCCTCTGAGCAGCGGCTGGGCGCTAAACTGCTGAATCAGCTTCTCCGTAATGCAGAGAAAAATGTAAAGCAGCCATCAGAAAAGCACTTAAAAAGCAAAACAAAATAAAAACAAAAACACAGCCCTCGCCTTCAGAATGAAATCAGAGGAGGCAGCGGCAGGAGCACGTATCATAGCGTCTCTGCTAACAAATCCCTTCATCAAATTTGTCTGGTTTGTGTGTGTGTGTGAGGTGAGCATATGTCTCTATCAAATATTTCTGGCGGAGGCACTCAGAGGCAAGACGTGCTTAATGCCCAGTTTTGGCTGCTTTTGACGAAGTAGCCACAGAAGAGGCAATTTTGAAGTGCCGTTAGCGGCGTGCTGCTTCGTGAGCGCCGGTCGTCACACGTCGCTCCAAGGCTGGAGCCCCTTCCCATCGCAGCAAACCTGCGGGCTTTGGGGCTGTTATCTCAGCCCCCTCCGAGGTTGTATTACTCTAATCAGGCAGCTGCGTCACCCAGGCACCTTGCAAAAAGCAGCCTTTGGTGATCGCGGTCTCACCGGCTCCGCGCAGACAGATGCAGTGTGGTCCGCTCGCTTGCTCGGGGTGACCTGCTCTCCCCCCAGAGCAGAAAAGTCCCTTTGGCCCAACTTCCAGGATGTCACCTCTGTGCTCCAGAGAGGACGCAAGCTGCTGGAGAAGACACATTTCTGGGTCTACCTCGGGCTAGTCCTTTGCTCAGCTGGGGTGTTGCTGGAATAACCCTGTCCTCGGTTTAGCCTCCAGCTCAGCCCCAGTCTCTCCCACCCACCACCTCTAGCCCTATGGGACCACCAGTCTGCCCAACCCACCGGCAGTGAGAAACCTTGGGCTGGGCAAGTAGAAGAAGCTAATGAAGGTGAGGATGGAGCCTGCAAAATTTGCAAACAGAATCACACCGTGTGATGCCAGCAATGGCAGGGGCCTGGATTTGACCCAAGACATCCCTTCCAGTCCTACTCCTCTTCGCAGCATGGCAGAGCTGTGCTCCCCAGCCCTTCAACAAGTTCTGATGTAGCAGCGTGGGGTCAGAAAAGTCGTTCTGATGTGGAGCAGGGCACATTTTGGAGAGGATGCTGATGTACCTTCTTCCCTGACCTGCTCTGATTTGAAATGAAGCCAAGGAAGAAATCAGGAGCTAATCCAGTAGTTCTGGAAATGAAGCAGATAGTGAGTTTTGATTTTCATTACAAAGCCTCAGCTGTGCAGTAATAACCACGGAGAGGTGACTGGCAATGACCCTCTGGGGATAGCACGAATGAAATCATGGTGACAAGGGACTCTGAAAGCCATACAGGAAGAACGGGATAGGGGGAGTCATGAGAAGTGATAAACTGCAAAAAGGATGAAAAAGATCCCAGTGACATACCAGGGGCTGAGAGCAGAGAAAAGCGTGGCTGTCCATCAGCACAGAGACAGCCCTGAGATGGAGAAATCTTGGTCTTCAGAAATCAAAAAGCACAAGCACGTGAGTAGGAGAGCAGTGATGTTCCCAGAAAGAGAAAGGTGGCTCCTCGTTTGAGCAATTCGTTTGCAAAAATGATTTTAGGAAGAGCAAAGAGGGAAATGTCATTTCAACCTTGCAGATTTTGCAACTCCTGGGAAAAACACTACTCTTAAGAAACAGAAATAGTCACAGGGCCACGCATGTTGGGTGGTTCAGGCAGTGAGATGAGATGACCGCACTGTCCACTCTGGCCTTTAAAGATGTCTGTCTTGCAGTGGGAGAACCACAGACTCCAGAAGAAGCCTTGGGCAATGGGATACCATGATGGCAGAAGCGTTGAAGAGACACAAAATTGCGTTATGAACTCTCCGGGCTGAGGATGTTGTGTTTGAGGCAAGAGATCTCTTAGACATTGGAGGGTCAGGATGGTCCACCAAAATGATCAGAGTTGATGATGGAGAGATGTGCAGACCACTTGTCGGATGCCAGCCATGGCTATAGAAACACAGGCCCAGTGAAGACTCATGATGACATGAAAGGTCCGATTCTCAACCAGTATGGCACGTAAAGAGGGTACAAAATGCCACCACACAGGCACTCGAATGGCCGTTTGAGCACCAAGCCTGCTTTCTTTGCCTCTGTATGCTCTGAGCATTGAGTACAGCTTTCCTCCTAACTTATTCATGATGTTCTGGCAGTCTCGCCAAGTTCACCCCAACTCAGCTCATGCAAAAAACAAAAGCTTGGAGCGTTACAAAGGGCATTTCACCAGCATGGTGGAGGGAGGAGGTTGTTCACAGTGGTAACACTGCTCTTCCAGAGAGCAATCCAGCTCCAGGAGCTGCAAGGGGCAGGGAGGGAAGGTTATGAACTCAGGCCAGCTTGTAGCTGCCTCTTCTGGGAAGTCAGGGCCTCCCACCGGGATGCAGAGTCAGCTACAAGCAGAAGGGTTTGAAGCAGAGCCACGGCAGGGAGCTGTTTCCAATTGATACTCAATAAGCACAGAAAGAGATTGTGTAATCCAGCTGCAGGCCTTCTACCTCTGTTACCCCTGCACATCCCTCCTGGCATGCACACTCAGGCTGAAAAGAAAGAATCGTGGTCTCAGCAGCCTCCCTTGCAAAAAAAGTTCATCCCTTTTTCCATACTAACCTGGCCACCGGCCTCTGCTTATTGCCAGCAGTGCTAATGCACGTGATCGGAGTTTGCATCCTCCTAACGAGCAAATATTCATGCAGCAGGGAGAAGCTGTTCCTACTGCTTCAGGACACAGCAAAGCTGGCGTTCAGACTGGAAAGGAAAGAGTCAAGGCGGCTCGCGCGCGGGGGCTTTGCTAATTTTGTACCTTTTATCCTGTCGACAACCCTGGGAGATGTCCTCTCATGTCAGCACTGTAAGGAGGAGATATAACAAATGTGATAATGCCAGATGCTGCTGATAACGGATGGAAAAGAAGCAGGTAGGACTGCTTGCTCCCCCCCAGGGAGAAGAAGTGAGATAAAATTGCCAGCTCAGAGCAACCAGCTACCTTCACCATGAGGACCCTGTTTCCATTTAGCTGAGATCCTCTCTTCCTACCATTTGGGAATGCTGAGCATTTATTTGCAGCACCCCAGAAAGATCTGCTGGATCTTCAAGATCTTCAAGCCTTTACCCTAAAGAGGCCCTGCTCCTGCCCAGCCACGATGCATATTTGCAATATTATTAGAAATACCCGGTTTTGGCTTAAGGTAAACGCAAAAGGAGTAGAGGTACAAAATTCCCTTGGAGAGTATTGCCTTTAGTCCTTACAGAAAGCATCCTACAGGGTATACTTTGGGGCCTCGCTGCAATTCATTCCCTGCAGGCTCTGCCCTGAGGGGAAGGCGAGGATGAGGACGGTGCCCCATGGCCAGGGTCATCGAGGGTTCAGGGTCACCACCCCACCCCAGTCCGAAATCCAGCCCTGCTGAAGGGGAACGGGGAAAGGGAGCAGGTGATGGTAACCCAACACTGGCTCCAGCTGCCCGGCTGCAGGCAGGCGATCGGCAGGCTGTTATAAATAACATAATCGGTGGCTCTCACGTAAAGCTGATGGAACAAACACATACATCGGTCTGGAAGCAGGGGATGGATGCATGGACAGAGATGTGGTTCAGGGCAGATCAAGTGCAAGACATATCCAAATCTCATGAAACCCATCCTAGCTCTTGGCTAGGCTGCTGGGAATTATAATCCTTGAATTTTTTTTTTTTTTTTTTTGCAGGGAATGTGCCACAATCTTAACCTGCCTCTGCAAGTTATTTAACTCCTTCGCATCTCCAGCCAGGAGAATGGACAAGTTGTTTCCTGGCTTTGGCAAATTGCTGAGAGATCCAACGAGGAAAGCACCCTCGAAACGCAGAGCATGTGTGTGCGTACAAGTGAACACTGACAGCCACCTGCCCATGGTAGCAGTTGGCAAACACTGACCAACCTAAAAATCAGGGAAGGAAGGGTGTGAATTTTGCAGCTTCAAACTTCTCATCTGCCTTCTGCCTGCTAACCCAGCTCTGCCAGGACTACCCCTAACATGCCAGCAAGGTTCAGCACAGCTGCCATTTAAAATAAGTCTCCTCACACAATTTAAAAATACTCCATACTCATGCCAACAATAACTCTCTACCACACCACAATACCTCTGTATTTATAGCTATGATTTCTTCATGCCACACACCCATGTATTGCCCCCAGCAGCATATCCAAGAACACCCATCCCCATAAAAAAAGGATTTTGTTATTTTAACAAGCTGCGGTGAAACCCATTTCTGCCCAAGAGTGAGTTTCAGCCACACGACCACAGATCCACATCAGTACGGGCAACGCAGGATTTCTCCCCCCGCTCCTCGCTAGAGATGACAGGGCAAAGTCTCCCGAGGGTTAACACAAAGCTACAACCACTTGCATTTGAGCTGTAATTGAAAATCAATAGGATTGGTAGTTTGAATGCTCATGTGCTTAAAGCAGAGGTCTCAGAGTCAGAAGCAGGAGTGATTTCTTCTCCTGGCCCTGATCTGAAACGGAGATCTTTTGAGTTCTCTGAGCTTGTGATCCAGCACCAATAAAATGGAGATAATCCACTGTTGGGTTGTAATTCACTAGAGCTTAAAAAGTGCTGAGGCAGATAGGTGCATGGGACGCACTCACACAGAGCAAGTTATTATTAAATACACTGAAGTGAGAGGCAGCGAGGGATGCAGAGTCTTCCTTTTTTTTTTTTTTTTTTTTTTTAAAAAAAAGGAACATCAAGGAAAACTCTGCATCAGCGATCCTTGCTCCACTTGACTAATACCAAGAAGCAGCAGTGCCAGGATACCCAAACTGATCTCAGCACCTAAGCGTGCAAGGTGCTGTGCAAGACACACGTCCAAGCAGACGACAAAGACTTGGTCATTCCTGTGGGGATAAGGTTGGCTCTCAAGAAGATGCTGCTGACAACAGCAAGGGGCTGTGCACGCTCCCCTCTCCAACGTGTATCTCAACCTCTCCAGCTCCACTGGCCCAACATGGGTCTTCTCACCCAACAACAAAGCAAATTTCAACCTCTTTGCTCGCTCCCTCCACCCTTTTCCTGCTCGTTTCTTGTTGCTGTGAGGTCCAGAGAGGGAGGAGCGGCGTGGATGGCTGTCAGAGGCATATCCCACAGGGCTCGGAGCAGCAGGAATATCTACTGGGATGGAGTCCACCTTTGCTGTCAAACTAATGGACCTTGCTACGTTACCTGACCTCTGCCCCGTGCCACCTGGGCCCCCAGGAACGGCACTTTCTCTTTATGTATACTGGGAAGGAGAGATTCATTTCACTAATGGGGTGAAAGACCGTAGTGAAGGTGAGGGGGGAGGAAGGTGGAATTACCGATTTATCCTAAATCAGGATCTGTCACAAAAGAAAAGGATAAAGGTGCCACCGGTTGCATCCTCTAACTCCCTTTTCAGCTGCAGGGAATACCACCGCGCGCTGCTCCACCATCACCCATCAACGAGAAGCGGGTTTTAACCAAACCAGTGCTCCGACGTGAGCAGAATTACACCAGATTAGGAAGACTTATTGCAGCATGACACGTTGTCCCTCTGCCACGGGAACTGCTGTACTGGTAAAAGCACTTTACTAACACCAGCCAACAGCAAGGAGGACATCTTATTTCTTTATGACAGCCCAAGCAGCACAACTCTTATGGCAGTCGAGGTTCGTGCCATGCTGCCTGACCTGGCTCACATTTGGCCTTCAGCTCCGGCTGCTGAGCAGCTCTGACGAAGCTGTCCAGTTCCTATTGGATCAAAACTTCTGCAAATTTGGAGCGGTAACAGAAACCTTGTGTTCCCAGGCAGAGGCAGCCTCAGTGGAAACCTTCATTTTGCCCAGCCCTGTTCACGGCACAGCTTGGAGGTGTCATTAAGAATCCAATCAGTGTGACGTCATGGGTGTAATTGAATTATATGTGTGCTCAGCAGACCCTTTCCACTTGGTATCGCCATTGGCTAATGTTGAATTATGATGGATCATACACAGGGATATATGAAACATGCATGACTAACCCAAGCATGCATTTTTAATGATGCAATCCTGATAACTTCCCCCTCCTAACAAAATCAAAATGAATTAAACACAAGTAGCTGTCAGTGGCATTAAAAAAAAAAAAAGCCCTCATCATTTAAATGGCAACATGAAACGTTCGCCCAAATTGCAGGGTGACTAGGACCGTTTGTTGTAATGATACCAATTAACATATCTATCCATTTAAAGTTTCCAGTGCAAAAAGAAAGAGCAGCCTGGGTGATATTAATGGTAGGGAAGAAAGGTGACGATAATGGATCACAGGGAGTGAATAGGACTGAAATGAATGGGGTAATTCAGATGAATTGTCTGACAATGGCTGGACAAACCCCCAGAAGAGCGTGTCCCCAGACACAGGAGAGAGTTTGCAGGCTTGTGACATTCATTAAAATAAAATAAGGGCAAAACTTGCAAACCCAACACTCTGAAATGATCCAAGTCAGGCAGAGACCACTGGACTCCAGGGGTCTTCCTGGAGACACTACGATGGCCAAGTTCACCTGAACATCCCAGATGAATGGTTTACCTACAGCAGCTTTCCTTTGGGATAGAGGGGATCAAAAGACTTCTTGAGGTCACCTCCATACCTGTATTCTCTGATTTAACTCATCATGAGCAAAGAAGAGGGAACCATTTGCAGGGGTGGTCTTGCATCTTGGATTTGCACTCTGCGTCGCTACTGACCTCTTACAGATACAGTGCAAGAGTTATCTTGGACGATTAGGTAACACGGACCCAGATCCGTGTATCCCCATCTATCCCCATCCAGCTACTCTTCTTTTACCTTCTACCCTGTCAATATATCAATATCAATTACCTAACACACCCTCATAAGCACTCTGTCCAGGGTTATAGTTTCAACTACCTGGGCTAACGTCATTCTGACTTCTAAATCCCTAGAAAAATGGGCAGCAGCTCTGTTTAAAAAAAAAAAAAAAAAAGAAAAAAAAAGGGGGGAAAAAAAAAGCCTTCACGTTTTAAAAAGTCAGTCCTTGGGGACTTCTAAAGAATTCAAGTCATAAAGAAGAAAAATTTGTTCTTACTTTGCGGATCATGAGTTTCTGTTATGTTCAGTGAAAATCAGACATTTTTGTCTCGTTGCAGATTTAGTATAAAGCACAATGTCACAGACCTTGTTCCTAATTGCAGACAGGCTGGACACAGTGGCAAAGGATAGAGCCGCTAGAGATACCAGTATGTGTCTCATAACAAGCTCATTAGCTCTAACATCAGACCCCATGTTCCTCAAAAACTGTCCCAGGGCCCCTCTCAGGATTTATGCCCAGCATGCTTATAAGCAGCGAGTCTCTTGGAAGACCTGTGGAGGGGAAGTCAATATGCTTCACAACAGATGAACAAAGGGTCATCCTTTGCAATTAATAGCAAGCGAGTTAAATAAATAAATGAGAGATTGTTTATCCTCTCTGACCGGGTGGCTAGCACGCCTTACTTGCCTTTCTGCAAGAATTTGGCACGTCAAGCACTATCAGCAGATTTTGATGACGGTGGGATCTGTGTACAACCGTAGCAGGGGTAAAACACAATTCAGGGTGGAAAGGGTCAGAGAAAAGCCCTTCTTTCTCAAGTGCAGCAGCATAATTCATTAAGGGAATAATCTTGCTTTCGTCCTAGGGACCTCGAGGTGCACCCCTGTCTTGTGCCACAACTCGTGTAGCTTGTGCAAGTTCAGACTTTCTGCTGCGACGTCTCACCTGGAGTCACATACCCCAGCAGCATGTCTGCACCAGCAAGGCATTTCATGACTCTCCCCTTAAGCGTTTGGGTTATTTGCATAGAATATAGACGGGTAGCTATCTCCAGGGAGTGGTATAAGTGATGCTTTGAACTCCGCTGTATATATATACAAGGACATCCTGGCTAGGAGGTGATCTGGACCACTTTCTTAAAATTAAATATCTACCTCTTTTCCAGGTAAATCCACTTTAGGCATCAAAGTACATAGCCTGAATAGTTTTGCTCTCTCTGCAACTCAGGAACAGTACCACTTCCATACCTGTCAGCAGAGCTGGGAGGATAAACACATTATTGATTTGATCTGCTGGGCAGCCAAATCCTACAGCTGTGAGTGGCACATTAAGTAGCATCCACAACACCCAGCAGAAACGACAGCAGTCTTGGTTGGAGCACCAAGACTTCACCTCCCTTTAAAAAACAGCCAAGATTTTTTAAGGAACTGGTATTCATCAGGAGAGGACTGGGAGAAGATGCCTGAAAAGGGCTCGATTTCTAAGGATTCACACATGCTAAAACGCCAGCATTTCTGATGCAGTAAAAGCTCAGTGTCCAAAGTCACATCTCAGTTTTCATGATCATGGATCTTCGCAACAGACAGTAGGTTTGTGAGAGAGAGGGAGCACTCTCCCTTGAAGGGCTCACTGGTGACCAGAGCCGTGAACTGTTCTTTACGGAGAAATCATCCCCACCATGTGCATGCCTCCGTCCCTTCGGAGAGCATTACAGACTTACACTGGAAGACTTCAAGCTAAGTGGTTTTGAGTTTTTTTCCTTTCCCTTTCTGCTTTGCACCGACTTCTCTGTCGTATGTAAATGTTAAGCCACAGCATAATTTAACGACAGGTTTGTTTATCTTAAAGAGAGTCAATTCATCTTCCTTGAAGAAAAACCAAAAGAAGAGAAAGGAAAAAAAAAGATTCTTCAGCTTTGTTAAATTTCAAAAATAAAATCACTTCATAAAAGCTGCTCAAAGATGGCACATGACTGGGAGATATTTAAAATGCAGGCAGTGGGTTTTTAACTGTTCCCGAGAAACACTCCTGTCGAACAAAATGAGGGCCATGAGGTTAAAACACAGCCATCATAACATTTATTGCTTCATTTTTGTGAAGCCATTAACCACAGGAGGACCACAGATGTGCCACAGCTCCAGCAGCTGGAGTGAAATTCAATACCCACATCAGAACCTAATTTATGATCAACCTGTTAGGAGGGGGCAGGGAGGCCAAAGCACGGCATTCCTGCATACTGCACGGCGGGGAAATCGGGGACGCACGAGGGGCTCAGAAAAGTCGCGCGTTGAAAGAGCTCAGCCCAACGCCTTGCACAAACGCCCAAGCAGATGACGTGGGGAAGGACCCAGCGCTCGCATCAGCGGCCAAGGCTTGCAAGTGGAAGTTTTGCATCCGAAAGCAGCCGAAGCCCAACAACATCCAGCTTCGAACTAACAGTTCAGCTGCCTGTGAAACCTCAGGATGAAATCAAAGTGCCACCGTGCTCGGTGCAGGACGTGCTCATTGCAAGTGACAGTCCATTCCCTGAAGAACTCGCGGGCTATGTAGAGAAGAGCGTAGGAGGCATGTAGAGAGGAAAGCGTTTTGCCTGAGGTCATGCTGCAATCCGCAACAGAGCCAGGAATAGATCAAGGGTTCCTGCTCTGCCATTATGTCATACCGAGTTTTTTCTGACTACTCTTCGTGCCCTCATGTTCTGTATATCACCCCCAATCTGATCTGGCCCTTCCATCAACCACCTGCTCCGCTTCATTCAGATCCTTCTAAGGAACTTGCTCCTTTCCACACTTTCCCCTTTCAGTGTCTGCCTGCTCCAGTTACTTGTGCCCTTCTGACTGCAAGTTCCTGGGTAAAAGGACCTCCTGCAACTGGAATCGTACACCTAAGTACTTTTGCAAGTATCTTGATTGCATCTTTGCATGCCTAAATACCTCCTCTCTTCTTTAATCCATCCCATCCTGCTAACTTGAGTCTCCAAATGACATGGAAGTATGTTGGGCATTCCAAAATACATTGTTGAAGGGTGCCCCATCACATCAGGTGGTGCTGGTGCATGGCAATGTGATGCCCTGCCCACGTGCAGCAGCAGAATTCACCAGGATAATATCAGAGCCAGCCCCAGGATCGCTGCGACTGTCAGATGTGTGATCCCAACGAGAGACCAGCCTGCTCATCCACTTGTAACTCTCTGAATTTGCTGGCAGCGCCCCCGGTCACTGCAGATGCCATAAATTCTGCAGGCTCCCTTTCCTTTTTAAACGAGCCTAAAGTTTTCCTCCTAAGCTTTTAGCAGTTTAGGGAGCATTCGTAACAACATCAAAAAGAATCAATCACTTAGGGGTGCACACGTGCTGGCTCTGTCAGCAGCCCCTCTTGTCTCCTAAACCACATGAGTTGATGTTGCAGCCCAGTGTTCCCACTCTCAAGCTATCTTCCAGATATCCTCTGCAACCTTTAGGTACGTGGGCCACTGCCCGGCCAAGTAAGAGCATCTGGGCTTCATAGTAGACATCAGATAAATCACCTGCCTTAGAATCAAGAAAATACAGGACAGCACCAAGGACCAAAAGAAAGGGTTCCATCTGAGCACGTTCATCAAATTCCAGCAGGAAAATCATGCATAAGATAACCCTGCACTGAGCTTTTCTATTATGATAATGTTGGAGCACCTCGCAACCACTAATTGTTCACGAGACCCCTGACAACGCAGGGAAACACCATTACTGTCACTTAACAGGGAACAAAGATACAGGGGGTGTTTACATCTGAACAAGTTGCCCTCAGCACCCTTTATTGTTAATGGAGAGAAAAAGACATATTTAGGACACAATTCATCTGCCCTATTTTAGGGCGATTTCAGTCTCCTGCAGGATGAGATGAGTTGTGTCCTAAAAGGTCTGACTTCTCTCACTGGAATGGAAAGGGAGTTGACAATACCTCCTGTGGACGGACATATCTAAATTTAATGAGATGAATCCCCACCCTCCAAGAGGTGAGTCCATAAAAGTCAGAGGCAGAGCAGGAACTGAACTGGGGCTTCTTATCTTTTAGTCTCAGGCTTAGATCTTGGACATCCAAGATGAACAAGGCCAAAGAGCCATCCAGCAGGAACAAAATTGTGGAGGCTTGAAGGAAGCTACTTATGGGTAAGGAACAAAGGGGATGGAGGAGGGAAAACTGAACTGTCCTAAAGAGAAAGTCAAAAGGACAGTCAGGCAAGGTAGCTGTTGGAAGAAAGGGGCCAGAGGACAAGTCAGAAGAGGAAATGGGGTCATACGCTGTCCGTAAGATGCAGCAGATGTGAAGAAGATCCAGGAGCAATGTACACTGACTATCCCAGTCACTGGGATAGTGGGGAAAAACCTCGCTAAGACACCATCCCCAGTCCAGATGGTGTTCAGGGAGGAACTCAGTCCTTTCCCAAACAACTTCTTCCCACCCCCCTCTTCATTTTAATAACTGCAGGAGAAATAGGGAGAGAGGACAGAGGAGTCCAAGATCATCCAGAGAACACACAGGGAACATAACTGAGAGCAAATCCTACCATAGCACCCTAGGCTGAAACCCTGAAACTGAACTTTCTGGGAATTCCACAGTAATTCCAAATCTTGCAGCTCTATGAAGAAAAAAAAATATAAAAAAAATATAGAAGTAGGTTTAGAAACCAGGTGACAAGGCTGATCTGTGCATCCTGGGGCCATGTTTCCATCAGGAGAGTGAAAACCAACAAATAGTAGCTAGGCTTTCTGCAAGCAATTGAAGAGCAGTTAATGAAATCACCTGCCACTGACAGAATTGACAAAACATAGAAAGTAAGTCACATCAGAGTCTGCCAGAGCATCCCTGGCACGGACAAGGGGCCTGATGGCTGGTGGATATTTATGCCAGTGATATCATCTTTCCTAGCGGGGCTTGCCTTCTGCAGCAAGAAGGGCAGCACTTCCATGACAAAGTCAGTGTGAGCTTTAAGAGGAAAGCGCCTGAGATTTCCTTAACAGGGAAGAAAGCAGCACGGTGGTAGCCTGGGCTACATCACAGAGCAGGAGATGAGCAGGGGCTGCAAAGCATGATCAAGATGAAAATCCAGGGGGGGGAAAAAACAACAACAACAAAAAAAAACACCAAAAAAAACATAATATCCATACTGATATCTTAAGCACTGGCAGATGGTAATGTAATGAGTTTGTGGTTATTCAGGTCCTGTTGACCGTTGCTCCATCGCAACCTGGGACTGCTCTGAGCTTTGCAGGACAGGTAGAGCTCAGATTCCCCCTAGCAGGTTCCCCTAAAGGTAAATCCTTTTTAGCACAGTGGGGCATATAACACCTTGGTGGATGGTCCTGCATCTGCACATACATGCATTACACTGACAATTTTTTAAAGGCAGAACACTGGAAGACTAATTGCATCAGGTCTTTTAATCTCTTGCCCTCTATCACTGCTTCGCAGCACTACCAGTCCCCTAAAAAAGTCAGATTCCCCTAAAAATGAGAGACTGGCTGAAAAATAATGAATTAACAATCAACATTCAGCTTTAGCTCACTGTTATAGTTACTAACGATCAGTGTCAGGATGCATTTGGGACTTTCAGTATTTAGGTGTTACATTTACCTGCATTTCCCCAGCCCAAGCAGCCCCCTTCCCTTGAAATAAAAATATCTCAGTCATGTAGCCCAAAGCCATATTACATCTCTAAATGAACAGTTGTAATACACCAGGGTAGCCCCACACTACACACCATCCTAAAATCTTTTCTTTTCCCACTATATTATGATAATTTATTTCACTACTGGGGCTCCCAGGTGAGTTCAATTCTTCAGCTTCCAAGCAGATAAAAATGCTAACCTGGCAAAAGAAGTTTAACAAAGAGCCTAAATGCAGCAGTCTCGTAAGAACTTGCACCTCTCTGTATATTGCATGCTAAGATAGACGTGCAAGCAAAACAGAGAGATACAAATTTGGAAACATTTCCTTTCGCTCCATGAATAGTAAATTAGCTAAAAATTCAGAATTTAGGTGGGATTTGGGGAATTAATTTACATCATCACATGGGGGAGAAGGGGCTTGAAAGCATCAAAAGATTTTGACTTTTCCATCTCACAGTAGAAATACCTGTAAGAAGAGAGCTAATTAAAGAAGGTGGAAAAAAAAAAAAAAAGGAGAAAAGGGGAGGTGAGGAAGTCAAATAACCATAAGTGGTTGTTTCATAGACCATTAAACTTTCAGAGCTTTGGAGGTTTGTTCGTTTTGTTGAAAAAAGGACAGAGAAGCAATCAGTTTTCATTTGGCACAGGTCTGGGTTTGGGTTTTTTTTATTTATTCTGTTTGTAAAATTCATTCTGTAAGAAAACACAATGAGTTATTCTCATTGTAAGAGGCAGACAAATATTCAACTCTAACAGGATGCCAAGGTCCTATCACTTACCAACACAGAGATGCTGTCTGAAGGGCAGGAGAAATGCACCAGTGTGCATGACATGTTCTTATCACCCAGGTTAGCTATATCATCAATATGTTCCTTTAGACCCCAAGAAGATACATCGATTGCGTATGAAGTCCAAGAGAAACCCACAGAAACTTGTAAGCAGTGGGGGAAAGATCAAAGTGCCTGTAAGCGTGTGAAACCACATCCACCCCAGCAGATATCACAAGTCATAAACCCCCCCCGATAACCCAGCCTTAATCAGCCATATGACATACGAGGCAAACACAGGGAGATTTGCACAGTGCTGGTCACTATGTTTAATTAGATTTCATCGGAACGGTTCTGAAAAATTCATTTGACAAGGTCTCTGCCAGTCTCAGTGATAACCTTTTCCCTGACATCGCTGGAATTTATTGCCAGCCTGAGTTCAAAAAAAAAAAAAAAGTTCCAAGAAGTCAAAAGGAAAGATGACTCCAGACCACAGCCATGAGCATCCCAGCAGGGTGGGATACCAGCACAGCCGGCAGTAGAAACAGCGGTTTGCATTTCCAGGATGCCATAGATACAAGAGTGTGGTGGGGTCTTTTGCCAACGTACCACATCAGCTAGAAAAACAATAATCAGCAAAGCTTCCAAAACCCACCGAAGTCCCTTAGGAGTTCCTGTTTTGTTATCCAAAGTGACCCAGCCCTGTGAATCATCAGGAGAACATGTTCAGCATGACGGAGTGCAACCAGAGCTGAAACCCACAGATGACTGGCTCCCAACTTTCCTCTCTAGACTTTGCTTCTCTTGGCACCCCCAGGCTCCCAACCCGTCTCCCATTGGAGCCTGGGAGCGCTCGACTTGTTTCCAACACACACATCCAGGCTCACCGCACCAAGGGGGATCCCAACTCGGAGGCACTGGCACATACTTGATGCAGTGCTGCTGATATAGAACAAACAACTCTTACCAGGAGCAAGCTTCCATGGGACATGTCCCTTTCACAGGACATCTCCGTTAACGCAGTCCTGGTGTCTCTAGTCAAGTACGAATACCAACCCAGCTAGCACGTTTATTTCCTTTTGGGGTCTCGCATTGAAATACCACTCCAACCCAATGGCTTTTAATTTAGGAGGTGAATGATCAGCCTTGGGGTCATAGCTGGTGTAACACTGGCCAGTATGAAGAAAGCCAAGCAATGACAGTCAAGTTCATGAAAAAGGCATTATTGACATCAACCTAGATTTGACACCGTCAGGTTACAGTCAAATCTTGAAGGTTAGCTACTGCTATCACAGCTAGCAAGATGCTTTCTGGTCACCCTGGGCACAGCATCCCAGGGGAACCTTGCTGGAGCCGCAGCTTTGATTAACTGTCCTGGTCCAGCCTTCAGTCCATATTTCTACCCCTTGCCCAGCAATGATAGCTTTTTGAATTTCAGAAAGGGCCAGGAACCTGCAGCTCTTTCATATGGTTTCATTTAGGAGAGGTGAAAGGCTACTGACAGGGTTTTGGAGGAAAAAAGGAAAAAAAAACAAACAAAAAAACCCCAAACAGACAAGTCTCAGACCAAGCAGGAACAGATCCCTGAATCCTGTATAGCAACACATGTCTTCACTCCCGCAGACACCATATGGGTTGGGGTCTACAAAAACCAGCACAACTCTCACACTTCCCCCCAAGCTTCACACACGAGTCCAACAACCAGCAATCCATCAAAGCTTGACTGCTCTCAAGCCAGGCTGCCACCAAGACGAAACGAGAGAGAGATGATGAAGCGCAGCAAGCCAAAGTCATTAAACCAAAATGAAAGAAGCACGAGGGGAAGAGATCAAGTTGGAGAGGAACGGGGCGGGGGGGGGCGGGTATTTTATTTCTGCTTTCCTTCTCTTGGCTTCAGAAACATCACCAGCAGCATTCACAAGGGGTGGACATGCAGATGACGTGAACCCGTTAGGGGGTTTTAACAACCACCGCTCTGATGCCAAGGGGCTGCCACATGCCGGGGAGTGTGGGTATGTGCAGGGAAGAGGCGGAGAAAGGCTCTTCAAATTAGCTCGAGCCCAAAGTCACTTATCCTAACGCAAGGAGGCACATTCCTTTTTGCCTTTTAATTAAGAGCTGGCTCATAAATCAAACCTCTTGTTCATATGCTCTGGATGTCAGTTGAGGGGAAAGCTCTTTTTGAAAACCAAGGCCGCCTTACACAAGCTGCGGTCCCTTCTCCAACTCCATCAGCATGGCTAATTACACTACTTTTGTTTGCTGTTATGAACCCACCCTGCCTTTGGCAGGCCAGGACTTGGGCCTCCCATCACCTCCAGAGATGCCCAGCTATGGTCACAAACTGAGCAAAGCCTTTCCCCCAGCTCAAACATCAGTGGTGGGGGGGAGAAAATTACTGAGAAACTAAGCATTTCCCTACATTTCCTCAGGGGTATCCACAACTTATTTCAAATTAAAGGGTTCCTAGTGGTGGGCTGGGGAAACTATTTAAGGCAAATTGTTTTCACAGAGCAATAGCCAGAGAACAAAGCCTGGAAGGCATGAGTTTAAACTTTTAAGCAACATGTGTTACATGCACACCCATATACGTATGCACATTTTAAAACACATTTCAAAATTCTTCGTCCATGGCTATTCCGTTTTCAGCCACTCCGACCCTACCCTGTTGTCTCTGCACAGCAGTCATTTCTAGCACCTGGGAGATGAGCTAAAGGTGTCAGTCCAGACTGCAGCAAATACGTGCAGCAAATAGTCCAGCTGAGACTCAACAAAGCCTTGGACAACGGAATGAGTGAACAGTGGGAACAAGCAGCTTTCATGCAACACATACCCTACAGGCACAACAGGATCCTGTAAAGGGCTTCGGAGAGAGCAGGGAACTGAATCTGGACCTCGTTGTCATGGTTTACACCTTCACCAGCACTCGCTTCCCATCCTCTGCACCCTTTCTGCTTCCTTCCTAAACACACGAGCTGTCAAACCGTGATGTCTACATCAATGCCTATCTGCGGCCAAACCAGAGATCAGTCATCTGGCCAAAGGGAGAAGGAGGAGGTGAGACAGGCTGCAGAGGTGATTTTGGACACAGGCTGCAGGATGGTGAGGGGGATAAGAGTGGAGGATGGTGAAAGGAAGAGATGGATGCACAGTGCCTTATCAGGGACTTGCTGTTCTTTCAACTGGCTCCCTGATAACATATGGAGCTTAATCAAATATGCAAATGATGTCCTATCTAGAGACAAGGGAAATAGAGAAATAAACCCAGAGACCGTGCATGAAAACAAGCCGATAAAATGAGGGACTGAGTAGAAGGTTTCCTCTTTTTGATAAAATTATTTCAAAAGATTAAATTAAAGCAAAACTAATTAGGAGGATCGCACTTAAGCCGACTTCCCGTAAGAAGGGTCAGCAGGCAAGAGGCATTCAAATCAAAGGCAGATGCAAGAGGCACTTCAAGGGCTCCCTGAAAAGTCATTATCCCAGTCAAAAGAGAAGGGGATAGAGAGGAGGAAGGAATGACAAGAGTCATTTTGGCTGGGCATCTCTCCGGGCATTATATGGAGTGTATGGGGAGTTAAATAACCTCTTTGTCACCCTGGAGAGCAGAAGTAGCAGGTGAAGACTAAAGCTGATCACCTAATGTCCCATGCAGAGCACTTCTCGGAGAACAGAGGGACAAACAGAAGTACCTAGACCGGGGGGGGGGACGAGGACATACCTGCTTTTCCTTATATCCCAACCCTGCATGGTTTCCATCAACAGCACAACCACGCCAGCTACTGCAGCCTGAACACTCCACATCTTGCACAGAGCGACTGACACCATGCAGAAAATCACCAGCCACGACAAGGCAAGTGACAACCAGCATCGCTGCAAACTGTCCCCTGGGAGGCTGCAGGTCCCACGGATCTCAGCAAGGTAACCTGCAGCAGGACAGTCTTCTCTGTCCCTTTGCATCTGCTTTTGTCGCTAACATCCCCCTTGCCTGCACAGCATGTGTCCTCAGCCCACTGGAGGGATATCCAGCTCAGCTGCTTTGGGACTGGAAGCCTGTCAGATTGAAGCTGCAGCTTCTTAGAGGAAGAGTTTGAAGAGATGACGGTACAACCTGCTGCCTTCCCTGCTGCAATGGGTCCGCTGGAGCCCATTGCTTCTCCTGGAGTCAGAAACAAAGAGGCACGGTGCAGCACCACTGATGCAGAATCTGGAGGGATTAAACAGTCATTTGCAAATCTCATTGCACGATCACAAGATCCCATCTCAGACAACACTCTGAGGCACTGTTAAACCAGAACGTCCAAAAAAAGAACAGCACTCAACACATGTATGCAAGGCACCCAGCAAAAATACAACTCGGCCAAACCCTGCACACCAGCACGGAGATTGCTGAGTAGTCAGAAAGCAGAGAGGAGTACTTGAGGGAGAGACATGGAAAATTAATTGCTCTCTACCAAAAAAGCAGGCTCTAACTCTTGCTGGGAACAGCAACCTTCCTAGCAGAAAAAAAAAGGGAGTTTTCCTACTGCAGTTAGATGCTGCAGCCAGCTAACTGCAGTGTGCTACACTGACAAGTTGTAGCTGGAAGTCCCAAAGCGATGGGAGTGAGGGGTATCAGAGGCTGAGCACCCGCCTGCAGTGACAGAGCAATTAGTGGGTACTTTTAAGTATTTAAAACAAGTGTCAGCTGCACCAGTTCAGCAGCAAAGCCTGGATACAGGCCCTCTGATGGGGTTTAGGGCCCTGGATTTTGCAGCAGAGGATGGATCATGGGGTATCCCAAGCTGGAAGGGACCTCAGGAGGTCTTTAGTCCAACCTCCTGTTCAAAGCAGCGTCAGCTGTGAGATCAGACCAGATCGTTTTGTCCATTCAGGCCTTGAAAATCTCCAGGGATGGAAACCGCACAACCTCTGTGGGCAACCTGCTTCAATGCTTGCCTGTCCTCATGGGAAAAAGCTTTTCCTTCTATCCAGTTGGAAGTGCCCTCATGTCAACTTATGCCTGCTGTCTCACATCCTCCCACCACTCACCAGTGTGAAGAGCCTGTCTCCACCTTCTCAATAACCCCCTTGCCGCTGTTAGGTCCCTCCAAGTTTTCTTTTCCTTAGCTTGAATAAGATAATTTTCTCATCCTCTCCTCTCAGGGCAGGTTCTCCAGCTCCTGGCCAAGCTCTTCACCCTCTGCTGAACTTGCTCTGGTTGACCAACATCTTTTTTGTACTGAGGGGCCTAAAACTGGTCACAGTACCTAGATATGGTCTAGCAATTGAGTTCAAGATGATCACCTTCCCCTCAATCTACTAACAGTGACCCTATTTGTACAGCTGAGGATGTTGCTGGCCTCTTTTGCTGCACAGGCACACTGATGGCTCATGTGCAACTTACTGTCTACCAGGATCCCCAAGCTCCTTTTCAGGAGAGCTGCTCCCCAGCCAGGCAGTCCTCAGCCTGGATTGTGCAAGAGGTCACTTTTTTCCAGGTGCAAGACTTCACACTTCTTAAACGAGTTCCTGTCAACCCCATTGCTCCACCCTGTCTAGGTCCCTCTGGATGGCAGCCCTGCTCTTCAGCCAAATCCTCCCAACAGACTGCAGCTCTGGGATGAACAGACTCATAAGGGAACCTGCTTCCCACCTAATTTGACCTCTAGCCGGTGAAAGGTGAAGTGCAACAGAAAGATGCCCAGCCACCCACAAGACTTCAGAGCAGCGGGGAAGAGAGAAAGCACAGAACAGCAGCCTACGACCGGGATGCACAAGTCCTGCATCTTTGATTTCACCCGTGGAGATAGGATCTGATCACCCAACACTTTTAGGTCATGTTGGACTCCAGTATTGCCAGCCAATGAGCTTTACATGGCCCAGTACAAATGGGTGTCACTGCCCAATGTCCACACAAATTCCCATCACCACCCCTTTCAGGGCTGCCTGCTTGTACGCCCAACATGAGCATCAAGTGCCAAGTACACCACAGCCACCAAAATCACAGCTTTCCGAATGCTACGGCCAGAAAACCGAACTACTCTTCAGACATCTAAGCTGGCAACAACTTCTCAAAGACGGACCGTATATCAATGTAGGACACAGACAACTGCAGCCTTCACAGACGTCAAATACAGATGGGAAGCGGTATCGCTCCATCACAAGCGAGTGAAGCACTTGGACTCCTGCTGATTTAGGAAGCTGTGAGCAGAGACCAGGGCGAACAAACCCCTCTTGCAGAAACCAGCTTCCCAGCAGGAGCCAGACCCTCTACAGCATGTTTTCAGAGCAGTCAAGTCCACTTGCCAAACAGGTGGGGAAAAAACACAATCTTAAAAAACCCTGACTCTTTCAAAGCAGCAGAGGGAAGGAGAAGGAAGCTGAGTTTCCCTGCTGACATTTGCACAGAGCTGTCAGCAGCAGAATACCCTCCAGGGAATATCAAAACTGAGCAGGGTTTCTTGTCTTGTGTGTATTCAGAAACCCTCTCGCCTGGAGAGACAGTAAGGATCTCTGTCTTTGCCTGCAGTTATCGTGAGACTGCAAACCTGTGCACGGCAAACCCAGGGCTCTCTCATTAGCTCTAGCTCCTTGGATGGGAGGTTAGGTATCGGAGGAGAAAAGGAAGACACTCCTCTCCATGTGGGTACATCGCAGTACCACCAACCTGCTCAGACCTCTGCCACCTGTGGGTCTCTGCCCATCTCTTGCAGTCTTTTACCTTGCTCAAATTTATTCTTTTTTCATGAAAAGCTCCATTTTATTCCTCTGTTGCCCACTCACGGCACTTGAGAGCAAACCAGCTTTGTGGAAGGACCTGACATGCTGCCAGTCCCACCAGGATTCAGCTCCTCTCTCCTGCCAAACAGAAGGAACCCTGCTCTGGGAAGGGATCTCGCCCCACACGCGAGGGGGCAACGACTGTCGCAAGAGGACCCATCAGCGCAATCAGCGACGATAATAGGGCTGCAGGTTTGGGCGTCCTTCAGGGTTACCTTCCCGAAGCAGCCCCGACGCTACTGTAGACCAAGGTGCATCTTCTCCAAGCCGCAGGCTGACTCCTTCAATCGCTGTCAGCGATTCCCACTCCCTCTCCTGAGGCAGGCGAGCTGTAAGCAGCGCTGTAGCATCCAACCGGGCGAGCTGTCAGCCGGCTGATGGGACCGGGGAGCCACAGCTCCGCGGCCAGAAACCAGCAGGAGCTCGGACTTGCATGTACTTTCCAATCCAATTGTCTAACCAAGAAAGCCAGCCTTCCCCAGCGCAACTGTGAGATGGGCCAAAATGAGAACTGTAAATCCCAGCTCTCAGATCTAAAAATCTCCCCGCGGTGTTTTGTCTCTGGTTCCAAAGAAAGCAGGGTCTCAAGGGTTCAGGATAATCCAGAGGGTGGTTCATGAAACTGGTCGATACGGAGAATTTTCTACTAAATAGAGGTGATACCTGATGGGAAGTGCTGGCCAGTTTTCAGAGCTGTCTGATCTGAATGAAAACCTTTACCCCAAATGGCAGTCCAAACCTAAAAAGCCCTTCAAAGACCTCAAACTGATGGGATTTTATGAAAAATGAAATACAGGCCACAGAGTGAAAGAATTGAGTTTTAAGCCAAATTTCTTTCTCTGCAAGGAATTTAGCATAGAAAAGGCTTTGAATGAAATATTCTGATGGAATAAAAAAAAAATATTTCTTACGGGGAAATTTCAAATAAATGTAAATTACTACTACTCCATTTTCAAATAAACATTTCAAAATGGACAAAGACCTTTGTTTGGTTAGAAGTGCAATTCCTGGGGCTGCTCCCAGGTTGACATCTGTAAACTCACATCACCCTTTATACCTGCATCTACACACAGAACAATTGCAGGTAAGTTGTATTTCTTTGACTGGAAACTATCTGCACAAAAGCAATGACCCATAAATTAGATGCCTAGGGAAGGAATACTGAATACTGCTACGCTCCCTTAGTGATGACAGGTATTAGTGGCACATAATTTGGCCAGACACGCTAGAAAAAAATCCAAAACAAGCATACTAAACTGTGCAAAGCATCTCCATGGGTACATCTCTAGCCTTCTCCTGCCACCAGAATGAAGAGCTAAGGATGTAATGAGAAAGCGTGCAAAGGAAAAAAAAAAAAAAGCCAGCAGATTTCAGCACCTGGCTGTTTTACAGCAAAGTGGTTCGCAGGAAGCCCATACCCCAGAATAACTCCCTTTTCTCATGGTTTACTGTTTGTAGCGAGACAAAACAGACATTCATTAAACTCAAGTGAGGCTTTCCTATCTCCTGAAAACAATCACTAAAAATTCATAGGGGTGCTGCTTGCCTTTCAGCCGCAGGTTTTGTTCGAAGGCACTTCCCGATGTTCGTGGGAGCTCGCTCTGCCAGTGAAGCCCACCAGGCACCCTGGAGCGTACTAAAGCTGCGGCATCGCTTACCAGCCCCGTACGGAAGGACAGGGAACACCACGGGCCAGCCAGCACAGGAGGTAATTACAGATACTGGGATCTGACCAAAGCACTGCAAGATGAAGTATTCTCATTAAAAAGTACCGCAGGATCTTTAATGCCCACAAGTGGTCCGGAGCTGGTTTTCCATCCCATCCAATTTGTCTAGTTTAGCTGTTTGATATGATCACACACCTCACAACCTTTAGGGCATTAATTTTCTCCAGCACTACTTTGAGCAAGCAAAATATTTCCTGCCCTTTGCAGGAGAGAAAATGAGGTACGGAGGCACACCAGAAGTTTCTGGTAGAGGAAAGAACTGAACCCCGCTGTCTCCCAACCCACTCATCCCTGGGCCACCCTTCTCCATCCCCCAAGGCGCCATCAGCACCCATCAGGCCTGTAATCCAAGGGCACTGGTTCCTATACATGAGACTCGGACAGGCTCTGCATTTTTATCCTATTTATATTTTCATTCTGCAGGGCCAGGCTGTGCTGTGGACAAGCCAGCAGAACTGGAGGGCATATTTCTACAGCACATTATTCAGTGCCTTCCCGTTGGTCTGCACATGTAGCTATGTGAATGAGCGAAGGTTGCAAAATGTATTTTGCCGGGGGCAGTGAAATAGCTGGGGCCAACCCTGTCATTCTGTTTCACTCACTCTTTTCCTACCCTATCTCTGTCTCGGTTTTTCCTTTTGTTTCTGTCTTTGTTGTCTTGGTTACATGGGCAGATTCCTGATATGCTGCTAGTTTTCATTTTTAATGATATGTTCCTGTAAAGCACAATATTTTACTTCAGTCGTGTGTGCCACCGGATAAATTCCTTTGACATATGTGACATTTGTATATCAACTAACAGATAGTGCTTTATGACTGTGGGTATTTTGCAGAGTATTCACGGATTGCATACACCAAAATCTGATATACAGTCTGCCACTTTCATATAAAAATACACACACGGAGAAAAAAACTGAAACTACAGGAAAAATAAGTTTCTCCAAAACCATCTTGTAATTACTTGCAGCGAGTTGTCCAACAACTGAGTAGATCCTGCTATCTTGAAGATAATCTCCTAATTCCTCTCTTCATGCTATCCAAAATACTTCACTGTAGCTTGACCGAGTAGCTGCACCGCACCAGGAGAAACAGCAGTACGTACCATGCATGGTAGGACCCAGCAAGCAGAAAAAAAAGAAAAAAAAGAGAAAAAGACAGCTCCTGGGCTTTGTCCACTGGTACATGGAGTTTCATCTAATCCTACAGAGGTTATTCCAATTTACCCGTAGGCATTTTTTTTTAAACATAAATCAAACTTCATGCTAACATAATGGATTATGGTGGAGTCGTAATACCAATGCAGTGCTTCCTATTCAAAAAGCACCTGACTGATGAGCCAAGATGGAAAACAAAGCTTCAAAAGGCCCACGAAGTCTTGGCAGGGGCCAAGGAATGTCAAGTGAAAATCCTGAGTGCCAACCTGGCCTTGTGTGGCACCCAGAGGGGAAAAGAGGCTGGTGTCCTGAGCTCGGATAAACCTCAGGAGCCTTGGAGGAAGGCAGTGTGTGGAGGAGAGTCAGTGACTGCAGAAGTCACAGCAAGGATGGGGCTGAACCTGCAGGAACTGAAAGTTTCCAGGAGCTTGGATCAACTGGCCCAAAACAACCACACTTGTTCAGGGGAGCCCCATTTTTCTTTGCATTCTGCCTCCCTGGTGGAGACTTATTCAGCCAAGGAAGAGCTCAGCCCGAGACTCCAGCTTTGCTCCGACACACGGACCCAATGCAGTAACTACCACAGGCAGAATATTCAGCACATTAGGAAAAAGGGAATAAAATTAAGCTTTCTCAAATTACATCAGCCAGTTCAGCTCCCTTCTTCTCATTCTTTACCCTATAAGGCTGTCCCCACTCTCTACCACACTCCGTAAGACACCAAAAGCTTTCTCTCCTATTTTCCCCTATTAAAAGGAATCAGATCTTGGATTCTGCAATGTGACCTGTAAAGGCAAAGACAGAGCTGTGTCTGAGTTTGCTTCTCCTGAAGCCAAAAGAAAAAACAAAAGCTTGCGAGTGCAGGGAAGCAGCAGTCATTCTTAACTGCTTAGGTCTTTTGGATATTTACCATTCAGATCTCAGCTACCCCATTTTCCCCCCCCAAGAGACTGACTAGAGAACTAAACAGTTTATTATGATATCACAGATGACAGGGAAGAAAAACCTAATTAGTCAGGGGAGGAGATTATTTTTATTACAACTGTTTAAAAAACAATTTGGCTCCTTTTCCACATGCCTGAATAGACTGTTAAAAAAAAAAAAAAAAATTCTCTTTTCAAAACCATCAGCAGCCTTTCCTCTGTTGAACAAAGCCAGAGACATTTGCCAGCGGGCAGGATCCTGTTCCCCTTGCAGACCTCCCTGAGCATAGGGGCAACGCCATCTGAATTTACAACCTTGATTTTCTTTTTAAGTGAAGAAACAGGTAGAGAAACAAAACCAAAGATTTCAGACCTTCCTCAAGCATCCGTCAACAAACTACTCCCTTCCCCTTGTCTGCTCTCTCCATCCTATACACAAGCCGTAGTGGGTCACCTTTTCACAGCACCTTCCTCTCCCCAACTTGGAAGTTTTTATTTGCAAAAGGAATTCAAAGAGGAATCAACACCCAATGCAACCCCCAAGGCTCTGCCCCACCTGCCTTCCCAGCTTCTCACCCATCTCCATTATTATGGCAAAGCCGCAATCTCCTTGCACATATGATATTTAGCAACACTCCTGGGCTGAGCATTCAGACAAACATTGTCAGACTGGCACACTGGAGTTGCAACAGAGGCAGTGCCCGTCATTAGCATGAGAAGCTCGCTTCTAAAAACTCTTCTTGCCTTGAGAAAACCACAGGTAGATGATTCCCAGCTTCCACCTCTCAAGCCTCTCTACTATTGCCTTACATGGCAAACTACAGAGCTACAGCCATGCAACAGGCATATTTTTAGTGAGAATGCACAGTGAGGAACGTAAATACACTCTTTATTGTATTTGGGTTTATGTGGAGTCAACCATAAACATAATGGTCATTATCGTTCAAGACACAGCTTGCTTTTGATGAAAACGCTCTTCCTTCAGTACAAGTACCCAGCCTGACCTAAACAGAGCAACCGCTAATCCCATGCTGGGCTCGTGGTCAAATCACAGTCCAGTCACATTGCTCTGAAGAAAGATCTCCAGAGCATGAATCCTGTTTCTTAATAAACTTCAGCTGCAGTCAGTTTTTCTCCAGCATGCACAGATACCCTGTGATCAACTACTTAATTAGAGATGGTCTGAACACAAAAAAAATCTGTTGGATGTAAACTGCATGAAGTCCGTCTGTGGCTGGGTCTGTGGTTTGACTTCAGAAACATTCATTTGCTCATGAACAACAATTTGGAAGAAGGATTTTATCCTCTCTCACATCAGCTCTATCCCTCAAGGGTGAAACACAGTTTTTTTGCTAACCTAAACATTTCCTGTCCTCAAAATAGGTGATGCACCTTAGGATAAGGACTGCGCTCACATTCAATGCAACACTGCAAATCTCCACAAGAACATGAAAATCCGAGTTAGAGAACCACATTAGGTCTTACCTTCTTGAGCTTCCCACTCTTGGTGCCCACAAAAGCCAGGGAGTGGTTCTTGTAGACGTAGGCAATCACAGATGTCATTCTGTCTCCATCCTCGGTGAAAATGGGGAGCCCTCGCACCATGGATGATACTCCCAAGGGGGCATTCATATCCAGGCCACAGAAATTGTCATCAATTGTTAACAGCTATAAACAAAAAGAAACAGAGTGTAAAAAAAAATGAAGCCGCCACTTCTTTAGCCATTTGGGAATTATCCATCCAAGCAGGGACACCATTGCATAACATGCCTATAATTTATGCAGGCTGACAAATCAACGATGCTGGCAGGACTGGAGAAATACAGAGGTGGAAAAAATTTGTCCAAAGTTGCATGATGAGTTACAGAGAGAAGGAGAACTGGAAACTTGCTTCTCTTGAATGACAGCCCAGCAGGATACATTATTTTAAGCCTTTTTCCTACTGCTTTACCAGTCAGTTTCACCGGTCAAGACCTAGCAATCAAAGACAAAGTCTGCTGAAAATGTCTTAAACATATCTAGTTCTGTCAAAAAAAAGCATGCACATCATTCCCACGGGATCCAGAATAAGAACCACTGAGCTAAATCTGCACTGGCAAATAAAATAGACCCTGGCCTGCCCTCTGGCCCTGAGACCCAACAGTAAGGCTCACATCTATGAAACCTAAATAACCGCTCCCCTCCCACCTCCAAACGCTGTAGCATCACTCGCACTACACCTTGGAAATCACAGTCCCCCAAGGCACGGCCAGGCATTGTCTGGGAGAGAGCTGCTCAGCCCAGGCCAAAGCTGCGGTAGAAACCATGCTAAGGATTAAACGCGATAGACCATGGCTGCACTCACCCCCCACTCCTGGTGTTAGTTTAATCATATAGTCCTGGGTCCTTCCCTCGCACTGCTTGGCCTGGGCACTTCATCCTCCCAGGTCTCCATTTCTTCCCCATGAAATGGACATTATCCGCATTTATCCATCTTACTGGGGTACTGTAACTCACTGAAGTTCTTTGGAAAGGAGGGAAGGTTTCACAGCTATTATAGGAGCTTTCCAGCACTTGTTGGAGATACCCATGAACTCCTAACCACCAGAGAAAAGGCCCTCTTCGTTAATGCTGCTGCCTAAGCTCTAACACCTATTGCATTTGAACTCAAGAGACTTGTCATCAGACAGATGCTCCACTGGGATCCTTGTGTACAAATGCACATAGCGTCTAGTTATCTCTGAGGGTATTTCTTTGGGCTTCAGGGAGTGACAGAAGCAGAGCAGCAGAACAGTACAGACACCTCTTCTACCTTAAGGTACCATCTGGACAGCAGGTGAGGCCAATACAGGTCCCCAATATGAAGCGCTCCACAGATTAAGTCAAATAAAGGTGAAGCTCCAAATATCACAGTACACAATTGCCAAAGCAGTTAGACTTTATTAACTTCATTAAGACCACTCACGGATTCAAAGTTAAGCATCTGCTTAAGATTTTCTGGACCAAGGCCTAGAAAGGCAGTAATTAATTGTACAGGAAGGTTGCCTAGTTTTCATATACCAGTAATAAAGGATCATGACAATTTTCTTTGTCTGAGCTCGCATCTTCCTAGAAGCATGGCTACAATACGTGCTGCTCCTTACTTGAGTTCACGAGCAGTAAAAGCCTGATAGTTGATTCATTTTATCCTCACCCAGCAATTACAGGGAATAATTACAGATGGTTTTACTGAATGGAAGAATAATGTGTCCTAAATGTATTTATAAACACATAAAAGCTATGAGGAATTCAAACAGCCATTAGTAAGGAAGAGCTAGCCTGAGCTCTGGCCTGCAAGAGTCGTTAATGTTTGTGGACTGCCCTTCTGGAGCTAAAACACCAGCTCAAAGAGCAATTACAGATCAGATCAACAGCCTCCATGAGCAGCAGCCAGGATGTTGCTAGTCTACAATGCCAGAACAAAGTCTAAGATAAATCTGCACCCCAGATCTAAAGGCCAAATTCATCTGAGGTCTAGTACCACCAAGCCGACGACCACACTTCAGAGAAGCAGGACACCCCTGCCGACAGCATGACTTGCGAAAGCTGAGTGTTTCTGTGGATAATGAGAACACCTACAGCTTCATTACACAGGTCAGGATGGGAAAAATGCAGCTTGATTACTCTGGGAGTACAAACGTGTTTGAATTGGCAACACTAGCCAGATCTTTCTGTGAGACACGAGACATTGACTGTCAGAGACGAGCCAACGAGGGGAGCGGCGTGTCGGTCTGACGCAGCGTGACAAGCCTTCTGTTCACCAGTTCACCACCCAACACACCACCTGGTGTGGGATCCACCTCACCTAGCTTTAGCCATGTGAAATCTTAGTAAGTAGCCTACAGCGGTCATCTAAACTACCTCCAGAGTCAACAGAAGAAAGGAGGTAAGTCAGCGAACGAGCCATCCAACCAAACCTGCAATGCACTGGACCACCTTCTGATAGAGCCAGCTGATTGCAAAAGGACTCCAGATGATTCACTCAGCCTAAACATCTAACATTAAGATGTCTCATGCTTTGAGCAGGAGGCTGGACTATATGACCTCTTGAAGTCCCTTCTAACCTGAGTCGTCCTACAGATGTAGGATCCGAAAAGAATGCAGGTCTTGAAGTCAGGCCCAGTTTGACTGGAAACTCTTAAGCTGTCAAATTAACATGATCTGTGTTTCAAGGCTATAATAAAACTGTATATGTGTCTCACTCAAACTGATGGCCTGACAGGCTGAGAGAAGAATCGTTTCAGACTGAAAGCAAGAAATTCCCAAACCTTCTACAAATAGCAGAAAGAGGAGCAAGGGAAGAAAGTCCTGCTTTGCCGTGGTTTTAAAAGAAAACAAGAAATGGGAAGCAGCTTTCACCACTAAGGGCATGAAAAGCTTAATAGTGCCAGCAGACATCTTACCTAGGGTGCAGTGTACGACGCTCCACCTAGACAACAGGAAATTACACCGACAAGCAGCAAAACGACAGCAATCAAGCAGAGCTGGCACGGGCCGGGGCATCCTCCTCGGTGTAACACAGCCAAAACCAACCACTCCAGCTGAAGCACTTGGGAGGCCAGAAAGGACCCGGGCAATCATCTGGTCTGCCTTCCTGCAGAACCCAGGACCTCCAACCTCAGGCAGGAGCTGCCTGTGCTGCTTGGCAGGGAGATACGAGCTACTCCTGTTCGCTCCCCAGGCAGGTCTGAGTCTGCGCGGCTGTGAGCATATAGCACCGAGCCCTCTGTAACACACTTTATCAACAGCCAGGACGTGTTAGCTAGAGTCTATGATTGCTGTAGATGTATATCAGAGCTCACATAGCCAGAGTAAGCTCCCATCCTCCTGCGAAACCCTAAGAGGATATAGACCCAGAGATCCTAGCATCAAGCACAATAACCTGTGGCTGATCTGCAGCACATCTCCAACCTGTTAAGACTTAATTAATCCCATTGCCACAGGTTAGTTCCTCCTCCATCAGACTGGGCCCAGCTCCAGCTGAACTCAGACCTACCCTTAATGGGGCTGATATCACAGGTTTCCCCCTTACAGACACAAAACCAAATTCAAGCTCATTTATTTCATCTTATTTCCCTGAGATTATTTATACAAGACATCCTTATAAGAAGGGCTTGTAAGAAAGATGCCTGTTGCAATAGGTGATGGTTTTAAACTAAAAGAGGGTAGATTCAGACTAGATATAAGGAAGACATTTTTTTATGATGAGGGTGCTGAGGCACTGGCACAGGTTGCCCAGAGAGGTTGTGGCTGCCCCATCCCTGGCAGTGTTCAAGGCCAGGTTGGATGGGGCTTGGAGCAACCTGGTCTGGTGGAAGGTGTCCCTGCCCATGGCAGGGGGGGTGGAACTAGATCATCTTTAAGGTCCCTTCCAACCCAAACCATTCTGCGATCCAAGCACCAGGGCGAGGTTAAAGAGTGAACTCAGCACTTTCTCTTACATGACACAGTTCAGATGAGATCTAGGACCGTCGCATCGCACCCCAGCCTCTGAGACACACAGAGTTGCGTGGGTGCCGGAGGAGCAATTGCAGAGCTGTGGTTTGCAGTGTCGTCCTGGTTTCGGCTGGGATAGAGTTAATTATCACGGGAAGCTGGGAGGGGGCACAGCCAGGACAGCTGACCCCAGTAGCCACGGGGCTATACCATACCCCGTGATGACATAGCTCACTATAGAACTGGGGAGCGGGCGGGGGGGGTGCCCCACACTGGGCACAAAAGGGGAAAAAAAAAAAAAGTTGTGGTTTAAGACCATCCGGCAACAAAGCACCACGGGGCTGCTCATCCTCCCCCCGTGCTTCAGTGGGTATGGGGAGGGGAATCAGAAAAGAGAAAAGAAAAAAAAAAAGGTAGAACACGGTGGGTGGAGATAAGGACAATTTACCGGGACACCACGAGGCGAGAGGTCACAGTAACGGCAGCACTAATAAAAAGACTGTACCCCAGGAGTGATGCACAAGGCAGCCGCTCACCCCCCGGATCCGCTGCCACATCAGCCCGGACGCTCCCCTGGATGCGCTGGGTATGACGTCATACGGCAGGGACTAGCCCCGTGGCTACTGGGGTCAGCTGTCCTGGCTGTGCCCCCTCCCAGCTTCCTCCGATAATTAACTCTCTCCCAGCCAGACCCGGGAGAAAGGCGGGCAGCCGTCCCCCAAGAACAGGCGTAAGGCCAGCAAGCCACACACCACATGAAAACAACTTTCATTTTAACGTTTTTGGGTTATTTCCTCTGGGGATCGTCTGCAAAAAAAAAAAAAAAAAAATGCCAGCAAGTGAAACCCTACGAATAAACATCACCCGGCTTCTGTGCGGCTGTGGCTCTCAGCTGCACACACACCTTTGGAAAGGCAGAAATACAGTCGTCTTCTTCAGCAAAGAGAAACACGTATGGAAGTTTGGATTTATGATGAAAGGGTCAGGAGTTGCAAGTCCAGGTTTATTTTCAATTCTAGACACTCCTAGCAGCAATATAAAGTAGCCACGTTAAACTCTCTGGAGCTTCTCTGCTTGGCAATTTCGCGTTAACGACTTTCCAGAATGAAAGCGGAGGTGAGGACATGAATTCACTCTGCTTGCAAGCGGCTGGGATAGCAGGGAGGGGCAGAGGGAAGATCTAAAGAGGCAGGAATAGGATCGGCGATTCTCGCATCCCGAGCAGTTAAATTCTAACCCAGAAAAACACGGCACAGTCCGTAGTAACTCAGAAGGGAAGGGGGGCCTCGCGGTTGAGATGCTGGACTGGAGTCAATCAGTTCATCATCCCACACTGGGTTCCCACCTGCAGATGAGGGAATATTACTCACCACCCCTCTGCCCCAGGGAAGCTGCTAAACACAGGTTTATAAGGTGCTCTACATATCCGAAATATCTTCATGCGAGAATGATTGGCAGCTCCCAGGGCATAAATGCCCTGCCGAGTCCCACCAGCTGCCTCTCCACCGTGGGCTGATGTGCAGGGGGGAGCCAGCTGGGGAGAGGCTGCGATCTGCTCCCTGCGTCGGCAACCAGGGGGTTCATCTGCAGCCGTGACACCGTGGCCAAGTGTCACATTCACCAGTGAAATCGGAAGGATGTGCAAAAGAATGGGCCTGATTTACAGGAGGATTCTGGCAGGCATTTGCCTCCTCCAGGATTAAGCCTATCAAATAAATAATTAACACTTCCAAGCCCTCCTGGAGAGGATGGTTTTACAAGGCTGGTGCTGGCTCAGTCCCCTAGGGATTCGGTGAGCCCCCAAAACCCCCAAACTCAGCAGAAGGGTTAGAGCTCCGATTACACCACCTCTTTCCCCATCCTCTTCTGATTCCCCAGCAGAAGCGAGCACTTTGGCATCGCACGAACGGCTGAAGCACCAGATATTAGGGGGCCGGTGCAAACAGTGCTCATAATAAACTACAGTTGTCCCTTAAACATCTGCTTTAGCTATTTGCCTCTGAAACAGCCCCTGATAATCAAATATAGCCTAATCCATATTTTGGGACAAGCTTCGATAAAGGATTAGCCATCCCTCGTTCCTCCTTGCTTTCACTCTGGCGAAATCTTCCTCCCCAGTCAAAGCACTGGGGCCTTTTTCCAGGTATCTCAGCAGGCTCCAAAGCAATTCCACAGACTCACTGGGGATAAAGGCTGTCCCAACGGCCAAGCCTTGCCTTTGATTTACAGTTAATACCTAACAGCCCTGCCTTCATACGGTGGCAGGTACTTGGCTTCTCACTCTTGTTATCTCAGGCTTGGCTGCACCAGACGATGGAGGGAATGCATACATTACGGCTGTCTGTGCTGCCAGCAGGGCCAGGGAGCCAAGAGCAATAAGAAATCAACAGTAATATGCATTTGAGTCTTTGCAAGGAGATATCCAAGGTCTTTTCCATCACCTGATGGCAAGATCTTCTTTCCCTCCTGACTGCAAGCACTCAGTGAGGGTGGGCATGTACCCTACTCAATAGGTTATTTAAAAATCTAGAGAGATGGTAGCCCTGGGAAAATCTGTCACCAGGAACTCCATGGTACCTGAAGAGATACAAGCTAGGAAATTTAGGGTCTAGATCACCTGGTGCAGGGGTGAACCATAAATCCCCACGCAGCAGAGCTGCAAATGATGGAAACCATCTCCCCACAAACCACGGGTCTTTAAACTCCAACAGCAGCATCATGGTACCCAAGGCTTGTGCTTCTCCTGTTTGCCTGTGCATGTCCCCTTGCAGGTATCAGCATGGGCTTCAACGCTTGGTGAACTTCTGCTTAGATGCTGGTTTGCCCTACCCCTGGCATTAGTACCTTGCCTTCCCTAAGCTGGATCTGCTCTGCCTCTGACCTCCCGCAGTATCTCTGCTTCTGGCCATGCTGCCTCCGAGTCTCTCTTCTGACTCCTCCGAGATCAGTGGACTTTGGTTCACGTGAACTTCTCCCCACGATCTGTGCTGTGAACTTCGGCAGAGTCATCCCGTTTCAGCCCGTTGCCTGTGTCTAGCTATGAGGTCCTAACGCAGGATGGAGACAGCCCCTCTGACTTTCATCTCATGCCACATCATTCACATAATTTGATGCCTGTTACTGCCCTACCCATCACTTGCATTCCTGACAGTGGGTCAAGAAAAGGCTGCAGGCTTGCCCAGTGAGCATCAACGTCTGTAGACCTTTGTCATCTGCAATTCAAAGCCACTGGGAAATTTTGTGGACAGAAGATGGGAACCCTGGGCCACCAACCAAAGATAGCATAGATCACCAACCAACCCACTCTTCAGCGGTTAGCTTGCATTCTAATGGCATACAAAAATATCCAGTACCATTTCCCCAGGGTGCTCTGTGATATAATGGAAGCTGGATAAAGAGCCAGCATTTGGAAATACATTATAATTGCACACTGCTTTTCACTTGTGCAACCACAGCAATGGTTACCATGCAATTACATGTCACCATATACAAATGACAGTGCAGTTACAGTAACTTTACCAATTACAGGGAAATTGCACCCACTATGCTAAGAGATTTTCATTCAAACATAATTCAGGAACGTAAGAACAGGGGGGAAAGTTACTCAAATTGACTAGAACTGGTACAGGCATTTGGTTTTTAGGTCTGCAGTTTAAGCATCAGTTCAAGGACTGGTGTCAAGTTTCCAGAGTGCTGCAGAATCTTAATGTAGTACAGACTTTTTATGCCTGTATTTATGTTCCTGCTATACTGTGAGTGTGAGGCTTCCCAACAGTCTATACCATGTACCTCCACATCGTAAAATTTGCAATTTCCTGAAGAGGAGGCTGCCTTTCTTACAGAGTCTAACAGGTTTCTCGGTCTTCAGGCCTTTTGCTCAGCAGAGCTGGGTGATTATTAGTAAGAAGTAATTGTTGCTTATAAATTTAGCATCCTCTAAGTCCCGACTTTCTGAATGATTAGTGTGCCAAAAGATGTGTACAATGTACGTCGCTTAGTGAATCCCTAAAAATTTTCTAGATCCCAATATTACAGAATTTATGCAATATTGGCAGCAAGTTTGCTTTTCTTCTTTGCTGCTGCAGACCCTGGAGACGCAGACCACAGCTTTCAGGGTGTGCTGACTCTGTGACACAGCCACAGAGCTAGTGAGCAGCAACTGCAAATGCCTTTCAGCCCGTGGCTTATTCTTAAACTCTTGTTCCCACTTTTGCTACAAACATTGCCTTAGTACGGGCATGGGACTGGTCAGCAGCAGCATTTCTGCTCTGGAAGCAGCACTGGGCTATCAGAGGGAAACAGTTCATGCCACCATGAAGGAAAACCCAAGACTGACTATCCAGAGAAACATGACATAGATATCAAGCATGCAAGACCGTCCTCAGCAAAACAACATACTTGCTTCTTGGCCACTTGCATAGAAGACATTCCTACCATTACAAGTGAAGATGCAATTAAGGATCCAGCCTGAAACACCAGCAGGTTAATGAATCTATGTTACTGGCAGATGGTGTACTGATACCAGCTTCACCGTATCCCTCAGCTCGTGTCAACTTCAGCTCCAAGCGTCTGCCAGGAGAAACAGTCACCCTATGTCAAGATAAACAAGGCGAGGTGCGGAACAGACTCAGATACCTGGCAATATTTTTCAGTGGGATATTTACACTCTCTATGTTTGGATATTTTAACTTAAGCGATATTTCAAGCGCCTTGTTTAGACCCCAAGGGTCTGATACAGGCGGGGAAGAGGGACAGTACGTCCAGCAGCAGTGCGGAATGTCAGACTGAGATAGTACAAACGCTCCCATTTATGGAGGTCTTCACATCCCAAACACCATCGCTGTGTCAGCCAAATCTGCTGTTTGCATACATCATTTCCACCCCCTCAAAAAAACTTCCAGGATTACAATTCCAAATATCAACATTAGCACACCAAGCCACGCAGCTGGGGTGAAAATCAGATCCCCGAGGTGTGTGGTCACTGAGGTTCATCCCCTCACAACTGTACCTACAAACAAGAAGGATGGATGGGACCCGAAGAGCAGCAAGCGTGACTGCAAAAGGAAGCTGAGTTCTTCTGCAGTCCCATAAACTTCCCCTTGCTGGCTCAGAGGCTGGAGGATCATATGGATGAGGTACTGAAGGATAAACAGAGGAATATGATCTCTGTGGCTCTCAGCTCAGTGCTTTCCATGAGCTTTAAAAAATTCACTTAAAATTTTTCACACCCCAAAAAGAAGAGATTATTGAGTGTGGAGACTCTGCCTTTGAAACTGCCATGGTCTATTGGGTAAATAAGCATTTAGGGATTTTTCAAAAGTGAAGTATTGATCAAATAAGCTGCTGGAGCTCTTCTGTAAGAACATATTCCAGCAGCAAAGCTGTGTTACGCACCTGAAACACAGAAGCACTGACTTCCCCTGGTGCTACCGTAGCTGAGATGGGGAGGAAGTGTCCCAGAGAGAGAAAATCTTAGGTGAAAAGGGTTTTCTGTGTAGGCAGAAAGACACCTCTGAGAGAAGGGGAAGTGCTCGCCAGCTGCTGCATTTTATCCTAAAGGATGTCACATTTCCGTGATTGGCCAAAGGTTGTCTACATAACAAATTCCTGGAAACATCAACTGCAGTGATGAAAGAGGTGTAAGAAGAGACCGGAGCTCTGTCCTCTGTCAGCTGTGCCCCATAATCCTGAGCATCCTTATCACAACATGCGTTTCTCTCAGGCACATCCATCGAATAGAGACACCTAAAAAAGAGACATTCCCTTCCCCAGGTGTCGTGGTTTAAGCCCAGCCGGTAACAAAGCACCACACAACTACTCACTCACTCACCCTGGCCACAGTGGGAGGAGGAAAAAATATAAAGGCAGGATCGTGGGTCACTGCGGGTTCCCCTTTTTAAGTATGTTGTCCCCCAGGTGTTACCACCATCACTGACTGGGTCAGCCTGGGCCAGCGGTGGGTCCGACTCGGAGCCAGGGAAGCTTGCAGCAGCTTCTCACAGGAGCCAGCCCTGCGGACCCTCCCCGGCTACCAAAAAAAAAACCCCCGCCACACAAACCCATAACACCAGGTCACAAACTCTCGTGTCCATCTTCACCAGATGGAAGCAACACCCACGCCGCAGGGTTTGTTTAAAGTGCCCACAACATCATTGCTGCCTGTCGCATGCGACGTTGAAGGGTGTAGGAGCCTTCTTTTGCTGACCCGTCCTCCTCTTCACAGACAACGTTCCTGGCCCATTATCTCCCAATACTTCCTGGCAGCAAAATGGTTAAACCAACATTTCTGGAGCATTTCTGGCAGCTGCCAGGCACCCCTCATTCCTATTCCAGTGACGCATACCAGCACCTTGCCGGATAGAGTCCAGCTGCCTCCCCTACGCCCGCACCACCAGAGATTCTCCACTGAATCACAATTACTGTAATTATTATTTTGTTACACAGACAAAATTATCATTTGGGCTGCAAAGTGCCACGCGCACCAACAGCGCTATATAAATTAAACAACAGCGCTGCTTTGCATGCAAGCAACACCTTCACCCGCAGATCCCAGGGCCGCTTAAAAGCATTAATTAAGCCTCACCGCAGTCCTGCAAAGGTAAGCTAAGTGTTGTAATGAACGACATGTATGTGCTGTTGCTCTTCAGCGCAGGGAAACTGAGAGAGCTCGGCTGGGTACGAGAGGCCCCGGCTTGTTCACCAAATAACGGAGAGTCGTGGCGAGCTCCAGGGCTGCGCATCTGTACCAGGGAGAACGGAGTTGTGTCTGGTGCTATCATCTCACAGAAAATGAATTTAAAGAAGCCTGGTTATCGGTGTAAACGACAAATTAAAGCACTCGAGCCCTGGAAAGAAAAATCTCCGGCTTTCTGCCTCTATCTGGGCAGATCTCGGTACTTGAGGAATTCAGAGCACTTGTGTCAGCCGAGTCTAAATTCACTCAAGCCATTAAGCTCCAACTCCTCCTGCATCTGAAAGCGGGACTGTGCAAGCGGAAGGCTGCAGCCGGCCCTCAGAAGCAGGGAGACCATTACAATTACAGCCCTGTGTTTCTTGGCGCAGGATCCTGACCAATAGCCCCAACCCATTGATAAGTGCTGGGTCATTCCCTCATTAGGAGGAGTACATTTTTATTATTCCCTTCTGCGCGCTTCCTCACTCTGCCTCTCCCACTCTCTCTGTGTGTCTAAATACACTCCTGGCTAATATCGCTTGTTTACAGGATAAATCAGCTGAACAAATCCTATTATATTTTGGAACACTGACAACGACGGGGTAATGACATTGAAACCGGGAAAATACGATGTTGTTCCTACTGATCTAATGTCACCCACATGCTCTATCAGCTATGCCAGCTCCAATACTGCATGGAGGAAACAGAGGTCTCTCTGTCTTTCTGTGGTGTTACCATTTAGCTGCATGCATATCTGCGTGTCTTGCCTTTCCTGCGTTTCAATTACTTCTTTAAATATTTTAAATGTTATTAGAATCTGCACCATAAAGCAGAAAACATTGGGGCTGCAATGCTTACTAGCTCCTAAATTGAAGCAACTGGGTGCTGGTGGCACAGGGAAGATGTTAGGTCCTGCGTATTGTGTAGTTATCGGCAGAAGAAAGATGCAAAAAAGGTCTGCATTTCAGCAAGCCGCATTCATCCGCTTACTGACATTTATCTGTGCAACAAAGCAGAGCTGAAGAGAAGGAGGGTTCGGAGGTAGATGTGTGCAGGACACCCAGGTCCCCAGCTCCATCCCGAATTTGGACTTACCTACCCAGCCACATCCACGCCGGCTCTGCAAACACCGCGTTTTGTCCCAAAGCTGTTGTTGTGTTACCCAAAGACTGGGCCAGTGCTAATAAAATGCCTCTCAAGTAAACTTACAGCAAAACCATATCCCACGCTAGCACAGTCATGCAGATGCCAGGTTGGGAGTGGCTGGGGCAGAAATGTGGTCAGATGAGATTTGGATATCTCTCTGTAGGTACAACAGCCTTTCTCATCTCCATCTTCACACCAGCCAGTCTTCCGGATGGACATTTTCAACATCTGTATTCTCCTACCTGGTATAGCAGGGACCCACGTCTCCATGAAATTTGGATAAATAGAGAAACATGCTTATTTCAGGGAGTGGGGGGAAAGTCTTATGTTATGTGTGTGCTGGAATATAAAATAAATAGACATGTGCACCAGATTGTTCCCAGAGGTTAAACATCTTCACTGATTCCGCAAGTACTAAGACAGACCCTGCACTGTTTTTCACCCCAACAACTACACTTGCATTAGGCAAGCACGAAAGGGTCTGTGCAGGATTTAGCCCAGAAAGTATTGCTGAATGCAGCATACCCTCGACCCCCTCCTCAACAGAACAGTTATTGTACAAACTCCCACGCTCAGCTGCCCCCAGTCCGGAGGTGCTTTAAATAGCATCGGGCTCACGAAGGGAGCTGGAGTCGCTTTGCTTCTGGCTTTTCCAGGATGGCTGGGTTTTGCTTGCTGCTTTTTTTTAAAAAAAAAGAAAATGTTGCACAAGCATTTCCATTGGCCCGCAAGGCGACCTCCTGGCGAGGCAATACGAGATCAGGTTTGCGAAGTAGCTGATCTCCTGGCGTGGAAGAGAATACGAGGAGATCATATGGAGCCCTCCAAAAATGCAAAGCTGAGCTACGGGCGACCGCAGGGCTCGACCACAGGAGAAAACAGCCTGGGTCACTGGCAGGGGAAGCAGCAAAGTTCAGTTCCCAGAAACAAACCTAATTGTCCATGTGGCAAGAAGTGCAGGCGAATGGCACAAGCAGCAATGGAGAAGTTGGCACCCTGCTCACCTGCAGAAGCAGCTACTGGGGTCCACCAGGACATGGGGCTGATGCTGAGAGATGCTGAGCTGCTCAGGCAGAGCCAACGTGGTCCAGAGCTGGGACTGATGGGGGGGAGGGACCTGCGCCTGAAATACCTCAGACACAACAGCGACTCAGCAGCCTTGGGCCCTGCTTCATCCTCAATGAACATTTTGTGTGAGCGGGGTCAATCAGACACGAGAGAACAGCACTGTGCGTGGGTTTGGCACCCGGCCACTTAAAGGCATAGGGTTTCCTCTCGTTTTATTCTTGGGAAGAAGCAGGTTGTTTCCAAAGCATGCTTTTTTTTTCCCCCCCAGGACAAACAATGAGGATTTGGGAAGGAGAGGTTGCAGGGTAGGGGTGTGATAAGAAGGTAATTAATTACCGACAGCATTATTTCTGCATGCACACTGATCTGGAAGCATCCTTTCAAGGACAGGTGTTTAATACTGAGGAACGTACTTAATACCTCAAATGCAATCATTCTCTCCGTGCAATTAGGCCCTGGTTTACAGCCCTTAAGTGCAAGCTTCAGTTGATGTAGGTGCTTAAGATTTTTTGTTTTTCTCTCCCCCAGGGCTTCCAAAGCCACTTTTTTTCCTGCCTGGAGTGCAGAGCACTTTACAGAGGCAGGGAAGTGTCCTTATCCCTGCTGGCTGAAAGCAGAGAGGTGGCACATGGGAGGAAGGACCACCACCGAGGAAAAAGCGAAGATGAACCCACGTGGTGCCTGAGAAGCCCCTGCAAATGAGCTCTCACCAGGCTAGCACATGCATGCCCACTTGAATAAGCTTTGGGCTTTTGAGGGTGTCCAGAGGACTGGGATGTTGCCAGCAGCTATACGCAGGCTGAACTAAGAGCTCTTGCCGATGCTGGAGAAGTCCTGTAGTGCTCACCCAGCACTGCTCAGCCATAGGCACGTACATCGACGGAAAACCCAGGAGGGTCTTGGTCCTGCAACTCCATCAGACCCTAACCATGTCCCTAGCATGAACATTAGGCATGCTAATCAATGAATTAGTGCTAATTAGTTAATGAGCCTGCTGGTCACCTCACAGAGGAAGGGGTGGGGACACTTTCCTAATTCCAGTTACAGAGGGGCCAGGACCTTGCTTGGAGCAGTGGAGATTTGAACTCAGCTGCTCTCCATTAGCCTGGGGAGCATGGCCCCAGGCATCTCTGGTCACTTCCACCACTGACAATAACCATGAGAAATACCATCCACATCGCTGGAGAGAGCTCCCCGCTCCACTTTTGCCTGAGCTGCCTCACGTAGCAAGATAATATGACATTTCTCCCTGATGAAGTGTCTTTCATCCCAGAGCACAGCCAGCTTTGCAGAGGAGATGATGGTCAGGCCTGCTGGAGATGGAGAAATGAGGAGTGGGGAGGTGCATGGGGGAGATTTGCAAATCGCAGAGCTCAGCTGCAGAAACCCTAAGTCAGTGCCGTACCCCTTGCCCATACTGCCTCCCCAGTTAAGCCCTCCATCCACTCCAGCTCCCAGCGTCAGCAAGAGGATGCTGGTAGCCTCTTATCAAAGTTGCTGGGCTCAGCAAGTCCCTCCGACAACACGCTCCGCACACATGCATACACACTCCCATCCAACACAAACTGATGTGACCAATTATACAAATACAGATCTGGCAGTAATAAGCCTGTTTGCTCCGTCTCTGAGTCTCCAGTGAGCTTTCCCAGAGAGGCATTACCGTATTTCTGAGGCTACTGCCTTTGCACAGACTGCACTGTGTCTTTTTTTTTTTTTTCGTTCCTGCTCTTGCTTGCATCTTCAGAGGAAGAAGAAAGCACTGTTAAAAGTTGACCAAGAACTGACCTCAACTGACCATGAGCCCTTTGGATCAGAAACATATGCCTGTATAATTTGGAGTAAAGACATGTACGCAAAACTCTTGTGCACGGTCTGTCCAGTAAAGATGGACAAAAAGACCAATTGTGCAAGCACGAGTGGCATTGACCCCTGCGGAGATTTACTTAGGATAGCCCGACCGGCAAGCAGTGACACTGTGAGGTCTAATGAAACTGATAGCTCATTCCTGTGACTGAGTCATTCCCCTGGGAAAATAGCAGGCTCACGTACCGGCCAACCCAGCCAGGAGAAATGGGCAGGAGCTGGGTGTCCAAAATGTCAAAGCAGCAGTATTGCATGGACCTCCCTCCACGCATTCCTCTTCCCAAGGGCTAAGCAAAAGTTAACACTCCCTTTCACCCCAGCCTTTCCCTTTTAAGGGAAAATGATGGGGGAAATGACAGATAGGGATGACAATCCCTGCTTTTTAGTTTGTAAAGTGATTTTTTTTCCTTGAAATGCACCTTCTTTCCAGCAGCTCCAGCCCGTGTCCTTCTGTTTTTCTGTCCCATGTGCTAGAGAGGAACACAATAGCAAGGATCATAATTCCCTCTTCCTGCAACAGTTGGGAACACTGGGTACAGCACTAAGATCCTGCAGTCTCTGAGCTGCAACTGCACTGCAAGTTATGTTTTACTGTGCCTTAGCCAACCCTCCTGTAAAAGCAGGGTAATGCTGCTTCCCATCTTGGTGTCTCAGAGGTGCTCTGTCAGACCTGTGTCCTGTTAACACCAATGATGACAAATGCAAGGCCTGGGAGGAAAAGGAAAATCATGAAATAGGCTGTTTATAGGAAAATTGTGACCTCTCCATCACCAACAGTGACCTTGCCAGGAGTCAGATTGTCCCATACCATACACAAAGCCCTTCTACCACTGGAGTTAGAAATGGCCCTTCCTAACCTGGTGGCATGGAGCAGAAGAGAGCCCATGGATCAGCCCCAAGGACCAAGCAGCATTCATCCTGGGGCGAGATGCTCACGCTGCCAAAGCAAAACGCCTGTGCACCCAACTGACATCCAGACATGCCCGACAGCCACCCATGGAATGGCTAACCAACAATATGCCCTCTGCAGCCTTCTACTGCATGCAGCTAAACCCCATGAGTACAGCAGTGCTTGCTTGGTGGGCATCAAGCATCTAGGATGGGCAGGGGGGATGCAGGGAAAGCAGGAGGGAGCAGGAGAGCAGAGTCCACTTGAGGAACAGACGTATGGAGGAGATGCAGGACTCTCAGGGATCTAGGCACCGGTATCTGCAAAGATGTTTGGGGGATTTACTGACTTAGGTTTGCCACGAAGCATCAGAAGCACAGGAAGCCTTTATAACCAAGTCACTTGTCAGACAATGACTCAGGTCCCAAACATCCACCTCGCCTGCCCTCTGTTAGCAAAGTGTTGGAAAAATATTGCCCAGCTCTTTACACAAGGCCTTTTGTTGGCTGGTCAGCTTCAAAAACATGTCTTTTCTCCCCCAAGTGACAGCGCTGCCATGAAAAACAGGAAGAGATTGAATACAGTAATTTAAACAGTCAAACTCCATTTCCTGCCAAAAGGAAAAGAAAATACCGGCAAAAGGCAGAAGCCAGGCGATAGTTGGGGACAGACACTTTGATTATCTTGGACAGATATTTGCTCTGTGTATCCGGTAAAAGCTACAGCAATGGAGGTGACACCTTTTCATTTCAAGGACTGGAGTCTGTTAGGCTGCAGAGTGGCAGGTGATGCTGTGAGGCAGATCAGGCTGATGAGGAGACCAGGGTCTCCCAGGATAGCAGCCCTGGGTTGCAAACAACTCCTAAGCTGACAGCCGGGATCGCATGCCAACAACACCGTGTTTGGGATTTCATTGCAAGCCAAAGCTCCAGCGAGGATCCCCGTTCCTCTCGCATCTCCCCAGCAGGCCCTGGCACCCCCATGCTGCTTTGGGGTCAGTCTCCAATACCCTCCTCTTCTTCATCCATGCTTGTATGTCCCACACAGCAGTTCACCTGCTTGCTCCCCAAGGTAGAGGGGAAGGCTCCCCTGCCTCCACTACTGAGCATTCCAGTAGTGCAATTGTCACTGGGCTTCAAAATGCACCTATTGTTAATCCTATTCCATAGTAATAAAAATCAACAAATCCCCCAATGATCAAGTCCTGTACCAAAATGGCCCATTTACATCTCCATCCTCCTCCCAAATGGCTTTTTTTTTTTTTTTAAAGAAATCCAGCATTTCCCAACCGTATCAACTGTTAATTACAAAGTTCATAAAACATATTTCAACCACGGCTGGCTTTATCCAACAGGAAGATTGTTTTCTGATTTAAGCAGCCTATTTTTTCCCACCAGAACAGCCCTTCCTTCTGCCAACACCCTGCATATCCATATAGCTTCACTCCCCCTGCTCCGTACATCGATACACCACGCTGCACCACCGAACTGGTCACGTTTTGGTGATAGATAGCCAAAGGGGATGAGGGTGCTCTCTGTGGCTCTACAAGTAGGAATGGCTTCAGTATCAGGAAAGCAGATTTAGATTAGACATGAGGAAAAGCTTCCTACCAGCAAAGACAGATCATGTAGGGAGAGAGAGGACTCTCCGTCGCTGGAGGTTAAGAACAGGTGAGACAAACATCTGTCAGAAATGTTATAAGTAGGGCAGAAGGGCAAATCAGATGACCTCATAAGACTCTTTTTTTTCCCAGCCTCATTTTTCTCTCATTATATGAATTTCTAAGCATTTGGGGTCAAGTGTACTGTTTAAATATAAGTTATTATCCTGTATTTGCAGAGAGGAGAACCAGAGGTGTATTACCTGGAACTGTTCATCACCTGAGTGAACATCGCCAATTTGCAAATCAACCGCCTAGACATAAAAATCCATCATTTTTTCCTGATTTATGCTGAAGATTAATAGGAGGACAGCTATAACACAGGGACATGGGAGGAATGAACACTGAGGATCCTCCATTCATCTCTGGACTTTTATTATTTCCCATTCTGGAAATTCTTCTATCACACTGCTAACATCTGCAACACGCACACGTGGTTGGTACGAGAGAAGCACAGGCTCCTACACAGTTCCGTCTCTGTCCTTTGCCTTCACATGGGGTTTGCAAACCAGACCAGGGCAAGTCTCCAGGACATGCAGCCCCGCGGGACATCTGGAGACCCAACGCCTCCTGCTGCACGTTGACCGTGAGACGCAGTGGGTCCAGCCCAGCTGGGTGCCAGGTCCTACCTGACCTCAACTTTCCCAGCTCCACCAGCTGCACCAACAAAGCTGCCTGACCAGAGAAGCTGCCGACTCTGCATTGTACTACTCTGGCCAAGCGCACCGTTCCCCCACATCCCTGTAATTATTTGTGTGCGTATTGCAGGTTAGGAGAGCTGTGCTGGGAATGGTCCCCAAGAGACTTCTCTTGCCCTGAAGTGGCCTTGAGCAAGCATTGCACCAAGGCAGGAACAGAAGCATCCTAACATGTGGATCCCCTTTGAGTCAGCTATCGCCCTATTAGAAAAATATTTGTTACCAAAAGCCAGACATGACCACGCACCAAGATGTGAGGACAGTGCGGTGAGTCCAGCTCCATAATCCATGGTCATAAAGTTAATACCACAAAGCAGGGCTGGAATACGTCTTCTAACAGGGTTTCTCTGCAATGCTTGGTGAGGGTTTCCCACAGCTCATCTCTACCCTTCTGCTCAATGCCAGGCACATCAGCTGTGTCTGTTCCCATGCAGGATTTTGGCTGCTGAAGGCAGGGCAGCAGAGCTGAAGTTCAGGTCCAGCCTTGATCGCAGGCAGGTTAAGCCTCTATTTGCACCAGCAGAGAAATATTTGACATCCACACAAAACCAGGGAAAGTCTCACTGATGGCTTTGTAATTGGTTTTAGAGCTGCTTCAAATACATGCACTAAGAGGCAGAGCAGCAGTGCTGGTGGATGGCTGGCAAGCAGGACATCAGCAAAGGAGACGAGGCCCCCACAGCCATATATCCAGGCTCCAAAATACTTCACCAACCATCAAATATTTTCCAAGCTTAGCGGCTGGACTCTGCAACCCTTACAGCAGCCAAGTCACTAATACCTCTTCCCTCGGGCAGCACAGCTGATCTCAGGCAGGGCTTGCCAGCAGCTCTAAGTAGGCTCATTTAAGGAGAGGACAGCCCACTTAGTTACACTTTTCAGACTCCTGTTTTTTATTCAAGGATCTCCAGGCTTTTTCTCCAGCTGAGAAGCATTAGCATCTCTGATGCACAATGAAGAAATGCAGTCACAAATATGCTCCAACAGCACCCAGTCCCTGGCTCCTTGTCCTCTCCCCAACCTCTGCAGTCCCGTCCCTCCAAATTCGGTCTGATATATCAGTCTTCTTGATATGGGACTCACCCCAAGGGACAGAAGAAAGCTGTTGGCCTTTTTGCTCCTGTCTAAAGCCACAGAAGCTAGGTGAGTGACAGGTTTCAAACCTCCTAATTTGAGAGGTCCAGTATTGCAAATGTTAGTACAGAGCAGAAGCAGAGCAGATTTGCAAATGCATGGAGAGAGGCTTAACAGCCCAGGAAAGAAACTCCAGTGGGAAGCTCCCAGCTTAAATCTAAAGGCAGCTCTTTGAATGTGCAGAGGGCTTGAGGCTAAACAAAAAAAATCAAAGCCAGATTTGGGCACAGCCTTTCTCCCTGTACAATACTCCATAGGGAGCTTTGCAGGTCTAGGCAGAAGACATCCCAACTAAAATGAAGGAACTGTCCCTCTGCACGTTCGGTGTGGGAGCATGAGAGCAGTGCAAGGTCAAGCAACAATGCTGAGGGCACTGGTGTAAAGGGGAATTAGGGCAGGGTATGGCAGGATCGGTCTCCCTGCAATGAAATTTCCGTCTGCGCTCCTCTTGGTCCGTCCTTGTCCCGCAAAGGGACAACAGCAGGGATCCCCCAGCAAAGGAGGCTTGAGTACAAAGGAAGGCCAGAGCAATCCCACATCCTGAGCCCTGACTGCCTTCAGATTATGGGGCAGGAAAGCGCTCTGGTGTTTCTCCGTATTCCCTTTGCTCAGACTTGAACTTGTCTCTCACTTGAAAGAGCTAATTAAGGAAGGAAATCAAAGCCCAGAGAAGCGGCTATTACAGCAGCCTGGGTGCAGTGCCAGCTGTAATGCTGATTTCTGTGCATGGTATCAAAGCCAGCCGTATGCTGGCGGGGCTGACGCAGATTTCTGCAATGACACTTTAGTGAACTGACAGAATAAACTAAGACCATTTCTTAAGACCATTTGTAGGTCAGGTAGACCAGCCTCTTCCCCAATCCTGCCCTTAAATCTTGCAGCAATTCTTCCTTGATCTGCAGCCAGCCCTTAATTTTTCAGTGCGGTGGCAACACAGAGCTGGCTGGAAACCGGAAGATGAAGGACTTTGATGGTTAATGACCAGTGCATCTCAGCCCTAGAAGAATCGAAGCCCTGGCTTCACAAAGCTCCCTGAACAAATTCTGCTCCAACTTCATCCCAGGGAAATAAAATTACACCAGCAGACACAGAAAACAGCACAAGCCATTGACATTATCTAGGTCCTGTTTTGGTTTGAGCCAAGACTGCACAAGAAAATGTGATTTTCTTGTGCAGAAAACCCCTAACGAATTGCACAGTGAAGTAACTACAACAGGCAAATTCCTCCTAAAGGTTTCAAGGCTCCTTGGCTTAGTTCATCAGCAAACATAGCATGCCTGGGGAGGTCAGAAAGTGATACCTTCCTCAGTTTGTCCATGAACAAACTGAGGCATGAACTGGTTAAATTAGGTGGTGTGGTGAGCTGGAGGCAGAGCCAGGACTGGGACTAGGCAGTCTCAGCTCCTTGGTCCCTGCTTTGCTTGTTGAGCCATGCTCTAAGATCTGTGAGCATGTGAGGAGGTGAAGGTTGGGTGCTTAGGGGCTTCACTTACCGCACTGCTACAGGGAATGTCCTTGACTTTGAGCCAGGCCAGATCTAATGTGCCCTCTCCCCTGTAGCAGGACTGTAGTCTGTCCTTGATGCGATCGTTGATCTTTTTCAGGACAAAGATGCAAAGAGCGGACTCATCCAAGGACTTCATCTTCCTTTTCTGCCCCTTGGAGAAGACCGTGAAGAGGATATCATCCTCAGGGCCAACACCCAAAGACCTCGCTAAGATGGCTCCAGCCTTAGACAAGTAGGCTGCCTGGAGCAACCGGTACTCCACCCCGTTCTTCTCACAGCCAATGGGCACCTCAACATAGGAGTTAAAGGCTGTGTCCTCCTTACAAAGCCGGACCAGCTTGGAGGTATAAACCTGCTCCTTCGTGGTGGAGCCAGGTGGTGAGATCATCTCAGGCTGCAGAGTCAGGAAATAGACAAAGTTACCACTGCTGAAGCCATAGATGTAGTAGATATCAAAGTCAGGGATGATGGTAAAGGTGTCTGAGGGGATCTTGATCATAGAGGCCACAAACTCATCATGAAAGACATATGCAAACATCCCGTCCGCCTCGGAATTCTTGGTGAGCTTTCTGCTGGAAATAGTGGGGAAATACTCAGGTTTGCCATCCACAGCAGTGGCAATGAACAACTTGTCATCCATGTTGCTGTAAGAAACAATGACTCCAAAAACAGAGCCACTCTCATTTACCCCAGAGAGATAATGCTCCTTCTTGTGGAAGGGCTCTCCCAGCTTGAAGAGGTCATCCAGCCTCAAAAGCTTGCAGATGCCCTGGTAAAGACTCCCACAGGCTATCAATCGATTCTCCTTGTAGTCTATGAGGAGCATTTTGTTTATGTTGTTAGTGGGCGTCAAGGGTTCGTTGCAGGTTTGGACTATCCTGGGAGGATAACATTTGGGATTATCTTCATCAGGACCAGTCTGGTGGGTCACCAAGACCTTCAGGTCACTGGAGAGTTTGTAGATCCTGTTGACAGCTCCCAGGTAAATGTGCCCAGTTCTTTCGTCAACTACCAAGTGGTTGAAGTTTCCCTCTGCTTGGTCTCCAGTGAAAGTGATGAAGGGCCTCTTTGGATGGAGCGGCTGCTGCCTACCAAGAGGCGACACTGTGGTGGATAGCAGGAGGTGAGAAACCAGGCAAGTCCATTTCCACATGGCTGGTGACATGATTAGAAAGGTTTGTATTCCCAAGGGAACGAGGATTAAAAGCTGTAAGAGTCTTCAAAACACCAATTCCCTGGCAGATTTTGTCCTACAAGCAAAGAGAAAAGAAAACAAAAGTACATTACTATGGAGTATTCCTTCCTCCTCCCTCCTTCACAACCATGCCATCATCAGAGCGTATTTAATTGCTAATCCTCCCTTTCTCGTCTCTGAGCTCTCTACTTAAAACCAGCACAAAGGGAGCCCTCCTGAAAGAAAAGATGCTGGTAGAAAGAGCAGAAATCACATAGCAGAATAATAAATCGGCACCCTTTTACTCTCCATTACACACACACGTGGCCCATGGTGCAGCACAAAAATTCACTGGAAGCCAGAGCAGTGCAGAAGGCTACTGGTAGAAACATCAAGCGGTACTGCTGTTTGCACTGCCAACTTTCACCCAATTGTGTATTTGCTATCTAAGAAGACAGGACTGGAGACGGATTATTATCCTGCTCTTCTGGATGAGGGTCTGAAGCCTAGAGAAGGTCAGGGACCTGCCTACAGGGACAGGTCCAGATGGATGCTGAGCTCTTTTGCAACCCTTGATGTTTGCCAGGAAGAAGCCAGCTCTGGTCTGACATTAACATCGTTTCAGGGGCACCTCAGTCCAGAGTGGGTCTGTTTGAACAGGCTGTCTGTGGCTTCCAGATCAAAGCTGCCTCATGCCGGTCCAGCTTGGAGTACAGATGTAGGAGTTGTGGTGTGCCAGCCCTCACAGCCACATCTACAAAGGGCATGCAGCCAAGCAGGGAGGAAACTGAGCACCAGGTCTCCTCCGTCCCCTGGGCTCTCACCACGAGACTGCTCTCCACCCACTGTACAGCCAAGAAAACACTGTCTAAAAGAGATACAGTTCCCCTGGGCATCTCAGATGAATGAGGAGAAAGGGGTTGCCTGACGATTAGCAGTAATAAAGGCTAAAGGACCACAAAGTAGGAAAACTAATGACCTAGGGACCAGCCTGGTGACTTTCCAAAGAGACTGAAGAGGGCTTCCTTGCACCGCTCAGTCTCTTAAAATCTCTCAGGTTTTAACCAGGGTGGTAGGAGCACTATGGGGTTCAAACAGCTTCTGTAATTTGGTGAGCACATCACCAAACCCCATCCTCGTGCCATGCAAATGTATCTTCCTATTCAGCACATCCATCTGCTCCCTGTTTCTTCACTTTTTCGTGGCTGCTTCTGTACCAAGAACAGCTTTGGCCCTTTATGGCCCCACAGAGCATGTGGGAGATGGAATCCCACCATCTCGTGTCCCACAAGCCAAGCTCCTTGGTGAGCGCTGACTGCACAGCCCTTGTTACTGTCGGCCAGGCTGAGGCACACAAGTCTTTCCTCCCTCCATCCCTCTTTAACATCCAGGTTAGAATTTCACAAAACTGTTCTTGATTTTAGAAAGGACACGAGCCAAACCCCAGCTCCCCTCCTGCAGGCCAGTGTCCTATCACCTCTCTCACGGAGCAACTTTGCTGAAATCAGGAGTGTAACTAGCTGAGCAAAGGTGATGACAGCCAGCCCCATGCAAGTAGAAGGCAAGGAAAAAAATCACTGTTTGCAGATCCCAGCAGGGAGGAAGATGTGGCAGTGACACAGGTCTGGATTCACAGCTTTTTCAAATCTGTGCAACTCTGCTAATGTCTGTGGAACTGAAAAATTTACTTCAAGAAATAATAAAGAGAAGAAATCCTGTCTTCTTTTGACCTGTAGACTGATTGAATCTGATAATGGAAAGGGTAAGTCTGGGCTTGTAGAGCATCCACCACTTTTATGCCACCCCAAATATTTCAAAATTCTCACAGCAGCCAGAATTTCAAAGCTGCTGTATGATCACCTTCACCTCCCGCTGCCCTCCCTACCGCAGCAGCCGCAGGCATTGGATAGATGACGGACAAAGGTCATTTCACATTTACTTTAGGTGTGTTTACCCTGTTCTGCTTTGCCTTCCTGGTCAAGCAAATATTTAATAAAATCAAGCTTATACTGCAGAGTTTGCAAGACTGTCTTGCGAGCAGGAGAGGATTCGCTCTGCAGGGATACGCAGGCTGGTCACGTAGGCTTTAATAACCTTTATTATGATAGATAGAGCGGCAATGGGATGAGCTCTCCCCGCACAACCATTCCTCTTTCAAAAGAGGCCATCCTTGAGAGAGCAGCAGAAGAGGGAAGCTGTCCCTGTTTGAGTCCTGTGTTCAGAAACATCACGTGGCGACCCTGAACACCGGCTCCCGTCACTTATGAGTTATGATCCATATTTCTAACAGAGACTGGTTTGGTCAGGCACTAGACAGATCTAGGAAGAAATTATTCTTTTCAAGTACTAAAAAGATATCTGTTTTACCCCTATATTTTACTACATTTTGCTCCTCTTAGCCCTGCAGAGTCAGCACAGCTGCAGGACAGGGAAATGGGAACTGCCGTGACCCGGAGACCAAAGAGGTAACGAACAGCCCCTGTTCTGCAGTGGGAGCCCTCTGCCCAAGGGTCATCACAACACCCAAGAGGAGAATTGCAACAACAGGAGGAAATCTGCCCATTAAAATAAGTGACCAACACAACATAAGAGGAGATACGCTCCAGACGTGAAATCTTTGAGGCCCAAGCGGGTGAGAATCATGACTGACTTTGAGGTGAGACTGTCACTCGTAGAGGAAGGGGATGGTGAGGGGAATGTTCCTCCAGGCAAAGACAGCAAATTTGATCTGGAAACCAGAGACACCACAGTGAGAAAAGGAAGGTTGGATGAGGAGTCCCTTTTGCAGCAGACAAGGGAGCTTCAAAAATAGTGAACCTCATGGGGGAAGATGCTCCCCTGCAGAGGAAAGAGCATCAACAGTCTGCCAGCACAGATAGCCACCAAGCAAGCACAGGAGCAGCCTTTTGGGACAAAGCAGGGAGACCAGGAGCCCAAGGCTATCTTGACATCTTCCATCAGCCATCTGAGTGACCCTAGGAGCAGGATTTTCTCTCTGTACACTGCTGGCACTCACTCCTTCTCTCCCATCTGCTCATGTTGTTTGCCCTGCACCCTCTGTCCAGGAGTCCCAATCAGTACTTGAGCCTCTAAGGGTTATAATTTATAATTTGGCTTAATTAATAAATAACAGCAGAGGGCAGAGGCAAGGAGGAGTGGGTGTTTAGCTTGCAGAATAGAGCAGGGTTTGTACTACCCCTTAGAGGATGCACCAAGGAGAAGGGGGTTATGCATGTCTTTTTATTACCCACGTCTGGATAGCAGAAATCTTAGCAGCTGGGAAGACAAATAATGCAGTGCCATAGACATACCCAGTCTCTTAGACTGCTTGGTCTGCAAGAGACTAATTATATTACAAGAAAAAAACCAATAAACAAAAGGCCAAAGTGAGCAGGCAGTGAGGTCTGAGCTTAGGCTCCGAGCTGGGTATTTCCAAAATAAACCCAAATTGCCTTCCCACAATGACCAGACTCACTCGTCTTCCCTTCAGAGACGTGGCCAGCAGCGATGCCATGACCCAGCGTACAGGGCTCCTGTGCGAGACCAGACTGTCCCTCTGAGCAGCTCTACGTGGCTCCTGCCACAACAGCCTCTTCACCAGCACATTCAAGGTCCCTGGGAAGGTCACACAGCCTTTACAGCCCCAGGGATCTGTAGGGAAAGACCTTTTGTCAAAAAGCCACCCTTCTTTGTCTTCTGCTGTCAGGAATAGCTGTCCCTCTGCTCTGCTGCACCCTTCACATGCAGTGGCTCTGCTGAGAGGATGCCACAGGTCATAACAATACTCTAAAGGCTTTTCTTTAAGACTGGATCTCCTGGATGAGTCTCCTCATCATCCCACAGCATAAAAAAGCTGAGTCTCTGCCTACCTCCTTCTCTGACCATGGTTAGGCTGTGGTGTTACACAACCTTCGTGACACATAGCAATCCCAAAAGAAGATATCATTCTTTTTTCCAGAAGTAGTGCTACACCAGATCTGAACCTAGCCTGAACATGAAATTGGAGCAGAGGAAGCCTTCTCGCAAATCCAGCTGTTTCAGACAGGGTTCCATTGATGGTCAGAGGTCTCAGAGTCAGCTCCCACACAAGGTCTCGCACCACAATCCTGCCTGTGGAACTAGGGTCCTACTCGATGGCTTTCAAATAACACATTCCCCATAAGACTTCTTGAATTCACACAATTTGGTTTAAGGACTCGTTTCCTCCTGAAGGACAGCAAGTTATGATGCTACCATACAGCGTGGTTACTTGTTTACTGTAGTTGACTGTTTCCTGCAAACATTAGAGACCACTGAGTTAGAGGGTGCAGCTTGGTTCTGCTCAGGGCTCTCCAGGACAGGATCCCAAGACTCTACAACATGCAACCCTATGGCCAAGAGATGGGGCCCTGGACAAGAAAAGTTTGGATGCAAAAAAGCCTAAGAAGAAGAAACTTCCTTAACTTCTTTTAAGTCGGATGGTGGCCGTTATTAGATAGGAAAGCTAGGGAATGCTGAATACATCCTCAAAGCCCAGCAACTTTCAAGTGGAGAAAGTCAAGAAGGATGCGCTCTGATTGAGGCAGTAGGAATAAATCAGGAACAAAGAGGACACAAAGGACCGGTCTATGAATTGAGAGGGAGGGAAGGACTTGGGAGGAAGCGTACAGGGAGAGGGCAAATAGAGAGCTGGAGCATTCGGTTTTGACTGACAACCTCACAAAAGCCATGGTCATGTCCCTGTACTGGCAACCGGCACAAATCCAACCCCGTTACGAGAGCCCCTGAAAGGAACGTGTCACTGGGTGAACATGGGACATGACAGCATCTCCCCATTTGTCTCAGACACATACAACCCTCCTGCCATCAAAGGTGGTAGACAGATTCACATCCCCAGGTCCCCTGCCACAGCCACATGTTGGCAGCAGGGACGCTGCAAGGTCAGCGGCGAGAGGAGAGCCCGGCTGCAAAAAGCCACGGAAGCAAACCTGCCCAGGGGCTCAGAGCAAAAGTACGTATTAAAATCTAGAACACAGCCAAAACATGCTGAAAAACAGCACTGCGACGGAGGAGAAAACCCACCCCCACCTCCTGCAGAGTGGGTCTGACACCACCCCACCGTCCCGGTGGCTGGTGGGATGGGATCAGTCAGTTCTCCACCGGGCAGCACCTGGGACTCCTGGGCAATGCCAGCGACATGGACTGGGCGGTTAACGAAGCCCAGTGTTAATCAGGCGGCACGCTCCTCTGTTTACTCCTGCTCCGCTCAGGCCCGGTTATTCGTTTCCCAGGATGCGGGAGGCCGTGCAGAGATGCTGACGAGGCAGACGCCCAGCGACGGAGCCAGCACACAGCGATTCAGCACGGAGTGCAGCTACACAATCCCTTTAATCTCAGCTGAAGATTTTTTTTTCCTGTCTTCCTTTAATAAACCCTGATTACCATGGATAGAAGCTTTTCTTTGGGAGTCGACACGGCATGAAAACTCATACAGAGACATTGTCGACAGCTCCCCCAGTAAAGACTGGCTTCTAACTTCAGCTAAACCCTTTCTCCCTGAACTTACAACCTGTCCAACGCCTGACGGAAACTGAAGGCAAGTCTCTCTTTGAGGGCATCCCACACCAGAGTATCTTTTCTTTGGAGCTCACCACAATGAATAGATCCCAGCACAGGCTGCAGCCTGTCCCAAATAAAGAGATTAATTTCAGGAGTGGCTTGTTTGCAAGGTATTTAAGCTAAGGCGGGACAACATGGCCCTCCCTCATCACACAGCTTGTTCTACTCAGGCACTCAGGTGGTGCCCATCACCTTGTTACCTGTGCATCTATCAGAAGCGTATTAAATGATGGGATTAACACTTGCCATGAGTGGGACTTTCTCTCTTTTTTCCTGATTCCCCCATGTCATAAAACTGCATGTGGATGGTGTTTCTGCCTGTGTTTCAGACTCAGTTTCCTATCAGCAAAAGCAGGTCAGAGCTGTGCTCCTTTGTGCTTGGAAGAGAGAGCAGAGAGGTTTGTAATGGTTTCACAGTTCCTCCAGGAATTTGCTACGTGGAGACTCGAATGAAAGAACACAAATATTCAGTGTCACAGAAACAAGAATGGAGTTTTGAGGTCATGGAAATAACCTACAAATCCAGAGGCCGGGGTTAAACTCTCTTTTCTGGAGCAGACTCAGCTATGAGTCTCCATGGCTGAGTGCCAACCTCCACAACACAGGTAACAGTATTTCCCAGTCTCCTGAAAGTATTCTGAGGATAAACCTACTAAAATTATTCCTTATCGCAGTAACTGGGGAAATGTAAACCCCCAGACAAACAAATTATTGTAGCAAGAGCACACAAGGTCATTGATTTTAAGCAAACCATGTCACAACAGTGCCTAACTTCGCTAATCCTACCTTGAGGAATGTCTGTATGAGACCATATAGGTCCAAAGCACGGAGAAAAGCGAAGAATTGCCAAAAGCTAGAGTATCAGGTTGACGTCTGTTTCAAAGTCTCATTCTTGTCCCCAACAAAGCCATTGTACACTCCTGGCTCTCTGTTCTCCCCACCACAAAGTGTTTCTCCACTGTATTTCACTGACGTGCAGCTCTCATGGGGTTGGCAGTGCCAAGCTGGCCAAGAAATTAAAAGGCACTTCACAGGTAAGGAGATCGTGATCACCTCTAGACACAAAGAGGAATAAACACAGCCTCTGCCCCTAAAGGAATGATGAATATTGAAAAGAAAATGAACTGGGTTTCATCCCAGCAGGTCTCCCCAGCTTGTATATCAAGTAGAGCATTTTAGGACAGCCTTGAGGGAAACTGCATTTTCTTCCTCAGAAGTCAACCTTATGCTCACAAATTCCCCTCAAGGTTTCGGGGGCTCTGAAGAGTACCCAAGTGAAGTCTTTAAATTTTCTGGACCTGGTTCAGACGGGAGCCCTCAAACACCACTTTGACCCCAAACAGCAAGGAAGGGGCTCTGACCCCAGCTTTCTCCATGAGTCAGCAGGCAGCTATTTTCTTGTTGGCTGAGGCTGTATAGCACAGTTTATATTGCATTGAATGCCAGTGGGTGGATGTTTCCCCCTGCTTTGCAATCTTGGGAAGATCTGTGAGACACAAGTCCTCTCTCTCAGGCTGAAGTCTTGTAATTAGCACTGTATAAATCCATGAAGAGCCAAATCTTGTAAGACAGGGACCATACTTAGCTGTCTCACAAAAGCCTGGCACAGAGAGTAACTCCATATTCACAGTGACTTTGTGATCACTGGCTATTTCTCTCTCAAGATCTACATGAGACACTGACAAGGATAAAATGTGGGACTTCTTAAAGGAAAAAAACAAAACCTTTAGACTTTGATCTACTGGTTGTTGGAGCACTGAGATCTATATTTGGAGGTGGGGAAACCACTTGCAAAGAAGCCAGGAGAGAATCCCCAGTCTTCAAAGTCTGAGATTTTGCTACATATTCAAAAGGCAGCTGGAGCAGAGCAGCCCAAGAGACACAAGGTAAAACCAACAGGCCTGGGAAAATCAGAGATGATACCAGGATGGGGAATAAGGTTTGGAAATAAAGCTTCAGAGGGACGTAGAGCTGGCGGATTTGCTGCACAAGATCAGGCTATCTGCAAACCAGATGACCTTCAGTTACCAGTGACCAGTACTTGATGGTTCAGAGAATATGAGAAGTTCTCTCAAATGAAGAGCATACAACTGGCCAGCCCAATGGGATTAACGCAGAGCACGGCTGTGTTCTCAGAGAGATCCGGGATCCTCTAGAGTAAGGACCATCGATCCTGCAACTATACCAAACCTTACAGTGGGAAATAGGCTGAACACACAGCAGGAGTAGGAACGTAGAGAAAATGCTGGTAACAATACTATATTACTGGGAGGACAGAGTCAGATAGAGGTGTGATGATTTCTCTTCAGTGATGCAGGGTTTGCAGCAGAGGTTAGAATGGAGTCTCCCTTTACGCTTTAATCAGCATAAAATTTCCTCCTTTCATTTATGGCAGGTATCCAATCCATTTTGGAGCAGCAACCACTAGCTATGGATGGGGCCAGTGAAAAGATCTGACACAGCAAATCCTTCATCTTCAGCTTCCCACGTGAGTGGCTAAAGAGAGCAGATGAGCGAGTACAGTCCCATAAAAAAGGGATGGCTGGACCATCTCAAATTTTAGCCAGATCTCAAGTCCAACACACCCATTATCACTAGTGGGAAGAAGTAGTGCTGGCTGGCATTCGCTCTCCCAAACCTAAAGGAAAGCCGGTCTACTGCCACCTTTAGCAGTATTTTTATAGTGACATCTGTACTAGAGATTATAGGGAAAAAAAATTAGGCATCTCCTTGTTTCATTTTCTCTGCACTTACTAACTCTGACCAAATTCCTAAATGCTTCTGGGTGGGTTTTTATGCACCCATGAATGTCCTGGGCAGACACATGCCATTTATGTTAGCAGTCTGCCTTTTACATGACAGCTCTTCCAGCAACTGGCCTCTATCTTTCAGCCCTTGAGCAGGGCAGATGAGAGACTGTCTTTTTCCATGTTTCTGTAGCACCTAGGGCAATTACGTCCCAATCTGGTTAGTTCATAACTTGCACATGTTAGCTGAAGTAATCATTTCTGCTGACTCCGTGGGCTTGAAAAGAGATCTTTAAGAGATGTTATAAGGCTGACAAGTCCATATTTCTGCCCCAAAGTTCACCAGCCTGAAATTCCAGGCATCTCCTGCAGATACGAGATTGCTACAGAGCATGGTCTCTTCTTTACAAATGAAACAATACAGCACCAAACAGACACTTTTTGAGCAATATTAATCTACTGCATGCTTTACTGGCTTTCCCTTACAAATATAATAAAAACTGCATTAAAATTGTTTATCACTTTTAACCATTCTGACATACAAGTACTTTTTGTCAAGTTCAAAACGAAGCCCGGCTCAGTGCAGCTGCTGTGTTCAGAAAGAGATTCCCCCTGAGAAAAAACCACCCAAGATCAGACCAAACAAGCCATGTCCTGTTCAGAGGACTTTCCTTCAGAGCGCTTTGGCTAAAGCCTTCTGTCCCCACTTGACTTGGATTTTTTTTTTTAAGAGGCTGAAGGGCAGTTGAGATGCCACGCGATCCAAAAGGCAAATGAAGGGACAGGACTCTGATGGAGAGCCCCGTGCTTGCGCTAGCAGAGATATCCAGCTGAGACACAATTTCAAGCCCAGCAGCAGCAAGGGGGATTGACTCTACTTGTTGTGCCGATAGCTGTAATGAAGCAGTGTGGACACAGCCCTGATAAGCAGCAGCTTTGCGAGCATTTCAGGGAGGGGGCAAAAAAAAAAAAAGCAGTCTGACATCTATGCCACCACAGTCCCACGATGCTCCATTTTACAGACAATGCAGGAAGACCACAACAGGTACTTTCAGCAGAGAATCAGAAGCAAAACTCACCCCCCCACACCTTCCAAAAAAATGCCTGGATAAGCTATTACTAATTTGCTATTAATTTTCTCTTCCAGTGACTTTGTCACTGCAAGGCAGAGGACAAGCCTAGCTGCTGCCAACACATACAAAGGCCAATGGAAGTTATTCTTAGAGCCCTGCCCGGCTGTTGCTGCAGGATAACTAGCTCCAAATCATGCTTGACAGTCTCAAGATACTGCTGAGCTAGACAGGACACCTATGGTCAGGATCAGATACAGACGAGAGACAGAATTGTGCTAGTATGGGTAAAAAGCTAATCCCATGCTATGTTTGTTAACAAGAAGATTAGAAGAGGACCGATGTTGTATACACACATAAAGGCTGCATTTGCAAGGTGATACACAAATCTATCCTGTACAGCATCCAGACACCTTTATTTTTGCACAAAATTATGCAATTCCTGTAGTCCCAGTGCAGGGCAGTCTGTGCATGCATAATTACACCGAGCATTAGCAGCAACACCTATAGCTCAGGTTGTCTGACATGTTCTGTACTAAGACTCGGTTTTAAGGTCCTCCTTACTTTGACAGACCTGAACTGCTCAGGGGACAATTTCTTCAGCTCGGTGTCTGCCTCAGGCTAACATTGCCGTATAAAGTTGCATTCAGAATGGCTTGGGCAATTCTGAGAACTAAATTAGGAGAAAAGTTTTTGCAAGTTATTGATTTTAATTTTTTTTTCCTGTGTTTGACCTTGGTTATATTCTTTCCACTGCCTTACTGAAAAGCTTCCACACTTTGGAGCAGGGAGTAAAAATTGGGAGGGTCATCCCCTGCTGTCATGGGGATCTTCTGGCCATGCCTGAAAGTCTTTCTAAATCTGACCAAAGTACAGCATCTTATAACACATACACTGCACGTAAGGCTTTTGCCTCTTCCACTGCTCCCAGGATGGATCAGACAGCGCTTGGGCTATCACCACAGGAGGAGTAAAACATGCTCAACATCAGGGATGAAGGGACTAAGCAGGTTTTCCCCACGCTTATTCGCTGTGTCAGCTGGAGGCTGTTGTGGTGCTAAGCACTGCTGCTGAGGAAAACTCTTCTGTGCTCCCTGATGGACTTATGCTGCAGCTCAGCTTAATTAACCCAATCGGAAAGCAAAAGAGGAGGATGCTCTGATACAAGGAAGGGATGGATGGAAAGCGGAGGAGGGGGAGAAAACTGGGCAGAGACAATCTAGGAAAAGGATATGAGCAGAGACTGGGAAATGTGGGCAGATTGCAGATTTGCAAGTTCTGTAACCACTGAAACATCCCGTCCTCATGAATGGGGCATGATCCCACAGCTCCTGAGTCCCCCAGTTCCCCTAAGATGGGTTTCCTTCAGCTGCTGACTAGTTACATGAAATTAAAGTACTGGGGAGATGTTTCCATTTTTGCCTTGCTCAAGTGCTTAGAAAATGCATATGAAAACAAAAAATGCCACTGCAGAAAGGAAAAGAAGGAAAAAAAGAGCAGGTAGTTGCTGAATGACTGCAGACTTGTCCAGCATCTTCCCTAACCCTTCTATGTGCATTGAGAAGAGGTTGCAGAAGGTCTTCCTGAGCAAAGGACAATGCTATCGCCTTCCAGTTTTTTCTCAACACCAATATTTAATGTCAAGCCTGGAGTGAGTTACCAAATTATGAGACTTAATAGAATCAGGAGCAGCAACCCTTATTTACAGACTATTCCTATGTAAGTTAAAACCACACGAATGATGTGGGAGGATGGGGCGCACAGCGCCTGATGACATGATGCTGCTGTTACTTTGCCATCCCGCCATAGCTCACACCAGCACATGACACCTTGTCCTGAGAGGCCCTTCCAGCTCCCCCCAGTAAAATAACACGTTGCTGCTTGCAAGGGCAACCAGCGGCTCTAATCAGGACATTCCTACTAAGCTTGGGTCCCCATCTCCAGAAGTTTCGGTCTAGAAACACCCCAGGGAGACAGAGGTCCAGGGAGGGGAAGACTTGGCCAAGGTCACACAGTGTCAGCGTGGATGGGACAGAGATACAGCCCATGGGTTTAATCCCAAACTCAGTGCCACAGCGACAAGACAAGTATTCTGCAAAGCCACGCATACGGCACCAGAGGAACCTCCTTTATAGCTGATTTTCTCTATTATCACCTCCTCTGGTGCATGTTTTAGGAACACACACCCACCCTAATGGCTCCAGAGCGGTAAATTCCCATCAGTCTGAAACCCATCCACTCCTCCAGCACTTTGCCAGCATCAGCAGAATAGGTGCATTATAAACTCGAGTGTCATTGTTGAAGTTACTTTAAATAGTTCAGTGGTCACCGTGTTCAGCTGTGAGTGTGCATGGATGTGTCCGGGGCGTCCTGAAATGATACAGCACAGAGTCCTGCTCCTGGCACCCAGCCTGCGGAGCCGGGGCGAGGAAGGGAGGAGGTGTCTGCTCCGGCTACTCTGCTGCTAAAGCGTTCTGCAATTTGCACGTGTGCCTCCCCATACCGACAAACCTCGAGAGGAGACGCTGTCAGGCTGCCATCAGCAGTGGCACTTTGTAGACAGCTTGCTGCTGCTGCAAAGCACACCTGCAAAAGGCAAAACCTCTCTTTCTCCTTCTGTAAATATCTTCCCTGGTTCAGATGCTCAGAAAGGGGTGGAAGCTGCAGGTTCTCTGCACTTTGCAGGACCTGACCCTTCATTTGCATGAACACATGCTTAGTGTTATCAACAAATCACCCTAGAGCAGCCACAAGGAGGGTGATGCAATTGTTTTAGCTATTTGCACAGCCTCATAATTGCAGATCCGTCATCACAAAGCATTAGCTGTGTTAGGATAGGTGTTACAAAGAAAACCCAGCACCAGAAACAGGCATATGAGCCCAATCAGTCTGCAAAAGATAGTTTATGGGTTTGCAATAACCAGTGGTTTCAGATCTGGGTTGTACTACCCAGAAGAAAGTGACTTGTTTGCTTAGAGTCAGCTGCAAGCAAAATGTCACCCCAAACTCTAATTTAATCCAGATCCAAACGCCATCTGCTTTGTTCATCTCTGCTCACACAGTCTAAAGGCACCTGTGTCTAAGACGAGGGGTGTCTTTAATGTGGGGGCATGGAAGGTCATCTCAGTTCATAAAATCCTGCTTATTAGAAATGGAGGCCTTGATAACACAGGTTGTAAGACCTGAAGAAACACTACAAAACAGATGCACAGGTGCAGAAAGAATAAGACCCACAGAGGACTGTCTTCCAAGTGCGTGCCACCCCCCAAGCTGCATTGCAGAGGGGGAGCCTGCCCTCATTTTCCCACTGCCTCCATCTCTCCACTCATCCCTCTCTCCAAAACAGGACTTGTTGCTCTCTTCCCTCACCTCACAGGATCCCACAGCTGCTCTTTGAGTGCTGCACAAGTCTCAAATACTGTAAAAAAGCATGTAAGCCTGTGCCCACGCACACCTCTCCTTTGGGGATGCAGTCAGAACTGTTTCGACACGAGGTAGGAGCATCCCCCCTGCTCATGGAGAGCATCATCTGCGCTCCAGCCAAGAGGCTGGAGCACACGGTGCCTTGTCCTGGCTCCTGCGTGGCTGGGACATGCAGCTTGGGGATGGCTTGGGTGGCTGCAGATGGATTTTAATGACATGAGGCATGCACTCAGACAGGAGGCTGGGCTGAAATTTGCCCTCACTTCAAAGTTAGAGCCTGTAAATCTTTTGCTTTGACTAGAGGAAAAAAAGGCAGGGAGGCAGAGGGAGGGAAATGAAGTTTGGGTTGGTGGTGGTGGTGGTGTTTGGCTGAATTCTGCATTGGTTTGTACTGGGCGCTGCTGAGCTATAAGCAGGACGGGCCTGGGGAGCACATCCAGGTGCCACTTCTGGGCTTCTTTAGTTTTCTTACTTAGTAAAACAAAAGCATAGCGCTAAGTAGAAACACAGACTTCTCCAAAAAGCAGCAAGCCCAGCTAGCAACTCCCTTTGCCAGACTGACCCTTGCTAGGTCAGCATCAGCAAACACACTCAGGAAACGTAGGACTTGCCGCGTGGACCAAACCACGCTGCAGCAAGTCCATGGTCATGGCTCAATACCGTGGGCACGTCAAACACCGACCTGTCCTCTGTCTCTGCCGTAACTAGGAAATCCCCATCAGCTGCCTGCAGAAGGGAGCCCACAGCTCACAGCTGTGGTCCTGCCAGACACCCAAGTGCCAAGATAAAAATTGTAGTGGCGTACACAGGTGTAAAAATGCTATCGCAATTCAGCGGGTTATTAATAACAAGATATTTCTCCTCTGCGACCATCTGCATCCCATACACCCCCACAAACCCAGCACTTTCGTCTTCCAGCTACACCATTCTCTCTCTTATTGAGGGCAGATAATTCCCTTTTTTTCTTTGCCTTCAAATCATGCACGAAGGTAGCGCTCCACAGGCAGTTTCTCTGGTACGGTCCATGCAGACTAACATTGTGCCAAGCACCATGAACTCAGAACAGAGGTTTCTCTACCGAGGTGCCAGAAATAATACAAATAAACTCTTCTTCTCTCCCTGGCTTTATATCTACAGCTCCCACACATCACTACCAGCGGGGCTTTAAAACTAAAACAGACTGGGCCTACGTGGCTTGAATTTATTCTGGAAATTTATCTCTTCTTGCTGAAAGCTCTGTGTTTGCTTGATCTTCCTGCCTTCCAAGTCCTATAAGTGCCACATGTTGCACAGCTGGATTCCTGACAGAGACAGAAAACAGGAGGTAAGAGAGAACAGATTTTATATATATTTATATATACACGAATGCAATGGCCAAGGTTTTCAAAAGTCACCTGCGAACTTCAGCAAAGTAGCTTCAGATATCTCCAAGGGACCTATGCGCAGGAAACACAGAGCTCTTGAGTTTCCAAAAATCTGCTCTCCTTGGGCAGAAGAGGAAGGGAAAAGAAACAGGGGGCTCTGAAGGACTTGCTGCTCTGAAGATGCTTGAGACCAGCGCTTGCAGGGAAGGATTTGCAGAAAAAGCTGTATCATCAGGGACGGCTGGAGATAAGACAGCCAGGAGGAAGGATAGATCTGTGTGATGGTAAAGGGAATTGCTGACTACTTTTAATTCTCAAACTTGCTGGGGTGTGACTACTAAAATAATAATGTGTTTGTCCAGCTCCACGAGAATTTGTTCACCCTCAGCAGCCGTAACAGGGGAATATCCCCAGGCTCCAGCACAGCAACTGGTCCCACAGAGACATGGGCAGCAGCATCCACTTCCAGTGTGCCAAGCCAACTATAAAGCAAGGAAAGGTAAGGGGAAGAAAGCCTGTTCATCTCGAGTCGCATTTTTAAAAAATCACACCAAAGGAGAAAATGAAGAAAATGTTATTTCCTGTGAAATAAAGTATTGCACTCTGTAACAGGAGCGGAAAAAAAATCAAAACCAAAACAAACTAGAGATTCAGTTCATAAATACAGGAGAAGGTCAGCTTCCTCCTCACCAATAACTCAGTCCCGCAGGAATCGAGCATGGTATTTGATATAGAGCAGATATTTGATTCCTTCCTCTGTGTGGGAAGGCTGACAGGCGTCCTCCACCCCTCCGTCCACCTTCCCCACCAACCATGGGCCGGTTTAGGTCCCTTCTGCCGACTGCCCTGCTTCAGCAGCAACATAAACCAGCTTAAAATCAGCTCCCTCTTAACACTGAGCTGAGGAATGGATTATTTTTTTCTGTGCTTGAGAATAGGCAGTTGCTGTAAAATGGTCTGCCTCAGCCCAGCAACAAGACGACCTTGGAAGAAGCTAATTCTGGGTGGCAAAGTAAGGCACCCACTGGCAGAGAGCAGTGGAAGAGAGACAGGCGAGCACAAACCTGCACCTGGAGACCTTTTTGCTGATTATAAAATAAAGCTGTTTCTGCTGCCTGTGTTACTGGGGAAGGAGAAGCAAGACAGGAGAGAGGACAACCACCAAGTAAAACTGCTTCATGGAAGGGTCCATGTTTTTCTCTTCCAGCTCACTATTGCAGGTCAAAGGAGCACAGTCTTCAAGCATCACACTGTAACTTTTGCATATCCTTGTGCAGGTATGGAGAATCCTCAAAATTATTCTATGCACACACACACATACCCAGAAGGAGGGGGGGCAGAGCAGGAGAGCAGCCTGCATGGACACATAGGCTACTGCTGGGGGGGAAATGTGGCTGGACGCACCCCACGCATCGACCAGCAGGAGCCACAGACACGTCTGCGTGCGCACGAGTGCGTGCAAGACCAAGGACTGAGAAAGCAGATTGTCGCCGAGTCGCAATCTGCTTGGGATCTCCTCCAGGCTCGTGGCACCTTGTGCTGCCCTCCTTGAGTGCTCATGGCCAAGCTCCAGCCGAGCCACTTGGAGGGATGAGAAGCGGTGCACAACCTTCGTCCTCTACCCCTGACAGTCCCTCAGTGACCCCTTTGCAATCAGCAAATCCTGGACCAGCACCTCCTGAAAAGCATTAAAGCAACCGAGCTCAAAGGAAACTGCATTCCCAGACACGAAGGTTTTTCCAGGATTGCACCATCTATTCCCAGTCCTGCAGCGGAGCAAAACCTCAGACTTTTTCCTCTCTTCCCTCTCCTTCCTGCAAGCTAGAAAAAACTGTTTCCCACCAGCGCCTGACCAAGGGATGTTGGAGGAAAAAGGAGAACTGGACTTGTCCTAAATCCCTCCTAACTCTGGCTGTGCAGCAAGGCTGCTCCTCCTTCTCCAGAAATCTCATCCTGGACCTACAAGACCTTTTCTGATGTGACTCTTGCTGGACACCGGGTGCCCACCAAAGCCGCTCTATCACTCCCCTCCTCAGCTGCACAGGGAGGGGAGAATATAATGGAAGTCTCATGGGTCGAGATAAAGACAAGGAGATCACTCAGCATTTACCGTCTTGGGCAAAACAGACTCAACTTGGGGAAATTAGTTTAATTTGTTACCAATCAAATCAGAGTAGGTTAATAAGAAATAAAACCAAATCTCAAAATGCCTTCCCCCCACCCCTCCCTTCTTCCTGGGCTTAACTTTACTCCCCCTTTTCTCTCCCTCCTCCCCCCCAGTGGCACAGGGGGATGGGGATGGGGTTTACAGTCAGTTCATCACATGTTGTCTCTGCCACTTCATCTTCCTCAGGGGCAGGACTGCTCACGCTCTTCCCCTGCTCCACTGTGGGGTCCCTTCCACAGGCTGCAGTTCATCATGAACTGCTCCAGTGCGGGTCCCTTCCCCGGGCTGCAGTCCTTGAGGCACAGCCTGCTCCAGTGTGGGTCCCCCACGGGGTCACAAGTCCTGCCAGCAAACCTGCTCCACCATGGGCTTCCCATGGGGTCACAGCCTCCTTCGGGCATCCCCGGGCTGCAGGTGGAGATCTGCTCCCCCCGTGGACCTCCCTGGGCTGCAGGGGGACAGCCTGCCTCACCGTGGTCTTCCCCACGGGCTGCAGGGGAATCTCTGCTCCGGCGCCTGGAGCATCTCCTCCCCTCCTTCTGCACTGACCTGGGGGTCTGCAGGGTTGTTTCTCTCACATGTTCTCACTCCTCTCTCTGGATGCTGTTCCACAGGTTTTTTCCCCCCCACTACTTAAATCTGTTCTCCCAGAGGCACTACCCGCTGTTGCTGATGGGCTCAGCCTTGGCCAGTGGCAGGTCCGTCTTGGAGCCAGCTGGCATTGGCTCTATCAGATACAGGGGAAGGTTCTACAAGCTTCTAACAGAAGCCACTCCTGTAACCCCTGCCACTACCAAAACATTGCCATGCAAACCCAATACACCTGAACAGTGGGAAAAATGGGCAACAATCTGTGAAAAGTGCAGGGTGAACAGATTGGCATTTTGTAACCATGTGTATTTTGCATTTGTGTGTAGAAATGTGCATATAAATGTGTATTTTTAGGTGTATGTATAAAACATACAAATACATATATATATATGGATGCATGCATGTAGTTGTATTTAAGGAAAAAGGGACCCTAGCTTCAACTACAAATGAATGAGAGAGCTGGGCACGTGCTGGTAGTACAATGCAACCCAAATTTCTTACACTGTAGGACAATCAAGACTTCTTCTCTGAAATGAATGCAAAAAAGGGCCCAAACAGCTGGGAAAAGGGTGATGCATGGGAGCAACTGCCTTTTCTCTGGCTCATGCGTAATAGAGAGAGCGTGTGTGTGTGTGTGTGAGCTGCAGATGAGTCAAAGTCTGAGGGCTGCCTTGTGTCAGCCATTGACTGTGCCAATGACAGCAGTTCCCGACAGCCTTTAATAACACCACTTACAGACTCTGGAGCAGGGGGGCAGGCGAGGGGGGAGGCGAGCCCTTCTCCTTCAGGCTGGTGCACAAGCCATCCCACATCCTTGCCAAAATGTCTTACAGGCACCCGCTGACGCCTCCGTAATTGCAGCCCAAGCTGTGACATGTTATCCTAAGAGGTAACAGAGGGTAAAGCCGGGAGAACAACCTTGGGTACACGGGAGGAAAGTGGTGGGTCCCACGGCTGGGAGGACACGGGGACATGCTGGGTAGGGATGGAGCAGGTGGTGGCTTTGGGGGGGACTCATCCCTACGGCATTTCCCAGTGCAGCACCCGGTACCTCTGTGGATTCACACTGCAAACACGCGGGTTTACACTGGGAAGCAACCAGGAGACAAGAAGTTATCTCTACTTCCATGCAGAATAGGTAAAACAGAAAGAAATATGTACAGACAAGCAGGTCACACTGAGAATACACAAGCCCCGCTCCCTGCCTGCACCTTGGTTCCTCAGCATGGAGGTGGGAAATAAGTCCCCACCAGGTCTCACAGATGCTGGAAAATGCAGATTTGTGAAGATGCTAAAAATCCTCAGTTTAGTCCAGATTTGGAAAGCTTTGAAAAGAGCTTCAGAGCGCATCATGTTCTGATTATTTACTTCTCCAAGCTAAGGAGAGACCTACTGCACACACCGCCTCCTGGAGAGGCGGAAGAATCAGGCATGTAAAATAAGAAGGAAATGGAAATCGAGTTGATAGCTCCTTCCCCTTCCTAATGGGTAATACTTACCTAATTATGCCCGCTTGCCATTTCCTTTCCCTGCTTTCTTTGAGATATTATGCAGAGAGAAATTTGTCCTAAAAGTTGTTACTTTCATTCAGAGGCATCCCTTTGAGCTGTTTGCCTTGCTGAGGCAGGCAAGGGCAGCGACTCCATTATAAGGGAGTCAAAAAACCCTCCTGAATGCCTCTGACAGGCGTTGGTTTTAGCATCCAGCTCCTGCTGCGCATGGCTCACCTCTCTCGCCTCCCTTCTCCATCCCTCACCCAGGCAGAGGGGTGCAGCTCCAAGGATGCCTCCTGCCTCCTGCCCTTGCTTGGCCAAGGTGAGCAGCTCCTGGTCTCTTGGAGCCCCTGCAGAAGCCAGGCAGGGAAAGCCAGAGGCTGTAAAGATTCTCCGAGTCCAGCAGCCAAAATGACTCTGCCCTCAAGCAGATATGGAGAGAAACATGAGACTTGATGGTCTCACGGTTGGTGGGATCCAAGGGGACACCCCACACCAGGCCCCAGTCCATGCCACCGTTTGGATGACTTCTCTCTAAATGCATCGGTGTCACAACCCCATATCCAAGCAGCTGGCTGCAGGTCAGGGTGCAGAAAAAAGGGTGGTAAAAGCAAAACACGACCCCCCCCCAGGCCCACATCAACAGGGGTGACCTGACCAAAACATAGCAAGCTTTCCTGTGCCACAGCCGGCTTCCTTTCAGAGAAATCCCATTTAGTGCTATGCTTCATTCACCAGGAGCAGGAGAGGGGTTGGCACGTGCAGGACGTGCAGGAGCGTCTCCCACCTCAGCAGGGTGATTCCAAACAGATGCCCCATGCGACCCTACGCTAACGACTGAACACCGCACTTGCGGGGTGGGTTGCAGGGGTTTCTGGCACAATGAGGGGGGAGCATTCAGCCCTCTAGACCCCCACAGTGGACCCCCCCATCCTCCCCTCCACCTCCAACCTACACTTCCCTGGAAGGCCCCCTCTGCCCCCCACCCTGAGCCCTGCTCTTGCACCCCAGGTGTTTTTTTCTCTTCTCCACAGGGAGCCCGGCTTCCAAGAAGGAAAATACAAAGCCCAAAGGGATTGACTTCAAGCAATGAAACGGGCTCTGCAAAGGAAGGTGTTTTATTCCTGCTCAAGGGAGTGCTTTAAAGAGCCTCCTTTTGTTTCCTTAAAGGCTGGGAAGGATGTTTCCCAGTTCCAGCCTGGCTGGCTGGGGAAGGTGGAGACCAAGAGGAATTCAAAGAACTTCAAGGGCCACGCTCTGCAAGCAACAGCAGAGATTTCCCCACGCCCAAGTCCCTCCACGTCCAGCATCCTGCACTGGTCCAGCCATTCCTGCATCCCTCCACACCCTGCAGGGGCTCGTCCCTCCGGGGGAGCATCTGCAGCGGCTGCACAGAGAACCCAGCGCTGCACCTGCAGCAGCTGTGCGAGGAGGGGCTGAGCCATCCCCCCTGCAGCTACACCGAGCAGCCCTGAAACTTCACCTCCGAGTTGTTAATCCTGCATGGAGAAAAGCTGTGTTGTTTTCCTTTTTTTTTTTTTTTTTTTTTTTTTTCCCCCACCAGGCATTTTCCAGGGAGTCCTTTAGAGCTAGGAGGGGAAGAAAGAAGAACTGCACAGCTAATCCCTGCTGCAAGCCTTCCCCTGCCCCAGCCAAAGAAGAAAAGCAGCCCCGGTCCTCCTGGTGCCTCCAGATATCCCTCCATCCTCCCAGCGTTCACCTCCTGGCCCCTCTGCAGCGGCTGCAGCATCCTCAGGGCTGCCAGGGTGTGAAGGACAGAAGGATGGAGGGAGGTTTCCTTGCAGAGCCACCTCTGCAGCGCTGCCAGCTTCGAGGAGAAGCCGTGAACCCGGTGGCTGCAGGCAGGAGACCCAGGCGTCTGGCTTTGCATCCCCGCCGCGCTGCCCGGCCGTGCGTTCCCCAAACCCGTGGCTGTGTACGAATGGGCTTCTTGCAGCTGCCCCTGCTGCAACTCTCAGCCAGAGCATTGCTCAGCACCCAGCTTACAGAAGATACACGCTCCTACCCCCCGCACCCATTCCTGGGGAGCAAGACCCCCCCGAACCAGGCTTTGTCCCACCCAGGGCAGCTGGAAAGCGATAGTTAGGGCAGGCAGAGCGATACCCTCAGCACCTCTTGTTCTCCTTGGCATCTTGCAGGCTGCAGCCAGCCCTGGGGGGGGCCTCCCCTGCACAGCCTGGCTGAGTGCCCAGCTCCAGGGGGGGCTCAGGCAGAGCAGGAGCCTGGGACAGGAGCACCGGAGGAGCTTCCCTGCCTCCCGGTGCGGAGGGATGGGTTTGCAGAGAGGGGGGGACTTCAGCAAGCAAGGAGCAGCACATGCAAAGAGATAAGAGAAGGTATTTACCAGGCAATCACTACAAGGTCCTGTGAATATAGTATTTGTGATGGATGAATAGACATATTATTACAGAACTTAATGCAAACCCTTTGCGCCAAATGGTGACATGCGATTACTAGTTTGGAAATAACTAAGCTCATTATAATGAAACGCTTCACTCAAATCCCCCTCCAAAGGATGGATCTGACGAAGGAAGGAACCTGTGACGGGAACATACTGGGGGGATTTGTTTAACCAGATCAGCCCGCTGGGCCAGCACAGCACGGTTGCTTGCCTCCAGCGTGGCTAAAGCCTGGATTGCCGGGAAGCGTAACCCACCAACCTGTGCGGACAGGGTGGGCAGTATCCCATACCCGGCATCGGGCTCTTCTTGGCACAACCCTGCGTTTAAGAGATGAAAAGAAGCACCTTTCAATAATAAATAATAATGCTAACTATGTGTTTCTATAGCAACTCATCACCATAGCAGCTAAGCGCAGGAGGAAAACTCAGAGCTCATCCTGCCTTCTTCAGGGTGAGGAGGCAATCGCCCTCCTGGAGGTGGCTTCGGTGGAGGCAGAGCTGGGACTTAAACCACCAAGTCACCCTCCAGGTTGCCCCTGAGCACTGCCCTCCCCAGGGTAGCTGTCTGGGAGGGGACTGGGTGCTCTGGAGAGGTGAAGCCTGGGGTCCAAGGGGTGATGGGGGTATGCAGCCTCAAAAGCACCAGGCGTCAAAGTCATTGCAACCCTCCAAACGAGCCCTGGGGCTCCAGGGTGGCTGGAAGGGAAGGGGACTGTGGCATGGGACAACCCCCCCTCTTCCCCCCCATCCAGCCAGGACACCACGAAGGGGAGAGTACAAAGGGTGAGACACAACCAAAAGGAGGAAATGCCCAAAATTAGCCGTGCAAATACCCCCCCTGCAACACACAGACATCTCAGGGTAACAGCTTACAAAACTCCATGTGTTGCTCTGCTTTTAGCAAGAACCAGAAATGTGCATCAAAACCCTGATCGATAAAAGGGCTTTCCCAAAACAGCCCAGAAACTGACTTTTATAAAGCTAGCAAGGCAAGCAGACATGCCCATCCTAATTTGGGTGTGAGGTTTGTTTGGGTTTTTTTTCCCTTAAATTTCCCATTAAAGAAAAATCCAAGCAAAAGCCTTTGATTAGCTCCACAACTGGTGTGGTCGTATTCCCAGCTCACCTCCTTTCCCTGGCAATGCCGTAGTGACAAAGCCTTTTCCTCCAGTGTAGAACAGCCTCCTGCTCCTCACCACCTCTGCAAGCCTCTTCCCAGCCAGCTGAAGAAGTTGACATTGCCCAGGGATGGGACAGTGGCCGTTAGTGACTATTAGCCGTGTACATGATGCTGTTCCTCAGGCTGCTGAGTGAGTTCCCAGCCAGAACCTCCCTGGTTTTATCATCTCACTTACTTAGAAAAAGTGAGTAATTTGTAAAGGTCATTAGAGCAAAATGACTATTTGATGATGGCTAAAGGGCCAGTCGCTTCTACAAGACCACCCCCATTTGACAGATGGGGAAACAAAAAGCCAAGGGACTTGCTGAGTGCCATGGGACAGCTCTCTGGCAAATCAAAGTCTCCCTTTGGCAGCCCAGAATAAGTTTCCCTAAAGTAAAATAAAGCTGTGTTGCACACCAAGCACTTGCTATTCCATCAATAGGCAATTGTAACAGGATACACCTCCTTAGTCTCTAAATGAGTTTTCTTTCCAGCACTACATTATAGACAAATCCCCTGCCACAAAAAACAAATAAATCCCTTTTCACAATCAAATATGCTCTAACCAAGTCAAACAGGGCCACACGCACGTGCGGCGAATGTGCAAACCTTTTCCCAACTTCCCAGCACGACCATCTTCCCTTTGGGGGGTAGGAGAAAGGCAAAAAGGAAGGGAAAGAAAGAACATTAATAGAAGAAATGAAGTGGCAATTTCCCAGTTCAGCTGGGGATCAATATGTGGGCTCCTCGTGGTTTCTGTTTCAAAGGGGACGAGCTCTCACCGCCGAAGCCCAGACTGACGCAACGCCAGTGCTTGACTTATGAGTACTTCTTCTCGGCAAGATATTTTTAATTTAAATCTTGCTGCAGTTGAGTACGAAGCCATCCAGGCTTTGATTTACTGCTAATTCCTCGCTCCGAATCCTATAACTCTAAACTCAAGTCACCAAACAGTTTAACGCCGAGACACTCACCAGTGAGGCTCTTCATGAATGAGCGTCAGGGGGCTGCGGGTGGCAAGTGCACGTTCCTCACTTCAGAAGAAACAACAAGTATATAAATATTAACCATTACACGCAGTCCCGAGTCCAGCATCACTTCACTATTTCAAAGGAAAACAATACTGGGATTAAAGAAACCTCCACCACCCTCACGTTTCCTTCCCCATGTAGTGTTTTATGCTCAAGGAGAAATAACAAGCAGGTCGGGGTGGCTCATTTTGCAAACATTTACATGCATTTGGTGCAGCATTGGCTGCGAGGGTTCACCAAGCATCAAGATTTATTCCTCTGGCCCTTGCATGAGCTCAGAGGAGGGGGAAGCGTGTGAGTATATATCATGCAAATGCCTGTAATGGAAACCTATCCCATATTATCTGGATTAGATCCACACATTCGTCCTGTCAGAAGGACAACACAAATTCAAGTGCCAGTCAGCATCCCTAGATTTATTGCTAATGGCTTGGTGGGAAAGCCCCAGCAGACCACTCGTGTATGGATAATATAGTTGGAAGGAAACTCAAGAGATCGGGTATAGAAGCTGAGGGAGATGGCAATGCAAATTTTCCCTTCTGGGTCACCAGTGCAAATCCAGCCACGCTCAGCGGCAGTTTTTGTTTATTCCTATGCAAAAGAAGCCTGTGAATCTCAGCCTCTTGGCTTTTGGGTCTGGATTTCTGTTTCACAGCATGCAGTATTTAAAAAAACACTGGAAAGCCTTGCCGGCACGAAGCCTGGAGTAAAAGCAAGTCACAGAGTCTGCAAATGACCTCTCTCTTTCTACTGAAATGCCCCCCAAGTAAGGTCAAAGCCACCAGCTGATAGGCAGCATAGTGGGGATGGAGGTTTCAACCCAATCACTGCTCGGGCTCAGGTCTTCAGGCTCTCCTCCAGCCCTGAGAACTTGGTGTCTTCTACAAACATTAATATTTGAGAGAGAAACAGCTGGGAACATTATACTTCAGCAAAGAGTTGGCTTCCTCCATGGCTCCAGGAATCACCTTTGAAGAGTGCGTGTCCCCAGCAAGGTTCACGTTAGCTGGAGCACTGAGCTGCATGGACTAGGCATGTCTAAAATGAAATGACCATTGGGTTTCCAAACCAAAGGGTGCCCATTCAAAGCCTTCAGAGCATCTCTAAGGGCTCACAGAGAGTTTTGGGTTTTTTGCAAAGGGAAGGGTTGCAGGACAGATGCCACACTACACTGGCTCCCATTGCAGGGGATGCAGCGCAGAGACTTGGCACCCCTTACCTGGGTGGCTGCTCAGAACCTTATGAGGCGCAACTAAGCAAGGATGAGCCAAACATAGCAGAGCACATGCACCAACAAAGAACAAAGAAAACCAGACAGTTCTAGTGGGATGAGTCAAAAAAAGGAAAACAACAAAGAGGAATGCCAATTCCAGAAAATTGCCACGCAAACTGTCAGTATCACATCACATCTCATTTTTGCAATGATCTCTCCATTCCCAAAGGTGATTAAAAGCATTTTGTACCCACTATTAAAGATACGGGAACTAAGGTTCATGAGAGCACAGCTGTCCCCTGGCCAATGCACTAACCCAAGATGATATTTTGTCATTTTAACTGGAAAAATTTCAGTCCTGGAAGTGTCCTGTTCTGGCCAAGCACCGCTCTTGGCTGTTGAGGCATAGGCTCAAGGGCAGGGGACCGCTCACTGCTCCAAGTACCACTTGGGGTTCAGTTTGTATTTCATGGGGTTGAGTGAGGATTCCCATCAATAAATGCAGACTGAGCCTTTTGCCTCTCCGTGCCTCAGTTTCCCAACCTGAACCAGGGGAATGAGAATACTTTCTGTTTTAAAATACTTCAGATTTCTGAGTGAAAAAGGTCTGGGGAGCCCTATGTATTTATTTCCGTATTTTTGGTCGCAGGCTCCTTGAGAGCTCAAACATAAGGGATGTAAAGTGCTTTTCACCCGAAGACAGTCATGCAGGGAAGCACACTCATCACTGATACCCTGCAGTAAGTCAGTGGGTTGCCCAGACTCTGCACAGACGGGAAGTCTCATTGCTTTGGGTGCCTGGAGCGGTTGGTGTCCATTAACTGAGTCTTGCAAGCAAGAAGGAGGGAGTAAGAAAGAGCCCTCTGAAGCCTCTCGTCACCCTGGTGGGGACCAGAAAGGGCTTTTTATTTGAGCATCAAGCAGTTTGAGGGCTTTACTATGGGAAACAGTCATAATCCAAATTGCAACCCTAGCTGGGGAGGGGAATTCATGGGCAGGACGTGAGACTTTTGAGTCCCAGCACTGTGGCTGCAAAGGGGTGACACTGGGTCTCAGTCTCAGCTCTGTGGGTCCTCACTTTAAGGGGGTATTGCAAATAAGAAATCAAGAAGAGCCAAGTGACTCCTAGGACAGCATGCCATTCTGCTCAAAAACACCTGTAGGCAATGCCAAGCCGCAAACTCTGGCACCGCTAACTCCAAAACTCAAAAGCCCTACCTCTAACACCCTCCCCACGTAGGATCCCAACGCGGAGCACGAGCCTACCGTGCCAGCTTCATTGTCAGCTTTTTAGGAAGCTTTTCAGAGTTCCTTTCCAAACAAGAAATTAATTCCTACACAGCGTTAACCCTCAGCATACCCAAGTATCGTAAGACGTAGAAGGCTTTTCACCGTGGGGCATGTGAGCGCGCAAATCAAACCCCAGCACTCCGGGAAGGAGGTAGGTTTTATTGCAACCGCTCAACATCGAGGAAATTGGAAGACAGAGACAAAGCAATTCAGTAAAAGGAAAAAGATGCAACACAAAAGGGGCTCCAGCATCCCTCCACCCTTCCTCACCCTGCAGAAGTAGAGGAGTCGACACAAAACGGGCTCCGGCAGCCCACTGTCCCCCGGGATCTGGCTGCCAAAGAGGGTTTCTGCCTTGCCGGCGGCAGATAGCCGCTCTCATGCCTGCGCTGAGCCCTTTGCTTTGCCACATTTCCAGGCTGTCTAGCACTAGGCTCGCTGCGGATGCAGAGAAGGATGCTGGCAGGTGAATGCATGAGGAAAGGCTCGAATATTTCCTCTCCCCGTGGAGAAGTTCAGCATCTCTCTTAGGATTTGCAATAGCACTCATTCCTCCACTAGCCAGGTGCCGGATTGCACACTGAACAGATTTAACACCAGTCTTCAGCGCCTACAAGGCAGTTACAATCATCAAGCAAAAGCTTCCCAACGGCACCGTGTTTGATCATCAGCCTGTATTTTAAAACGCCCATCTTGGACATAAACAACACTTAGATCATGCGGCTGTCATTTGTTTTGCATTTTATTGATATCGCCGAGCGCTGCGCATTTAAGATGGGACAGAAAGGAAAAGCCTTGGACTGGTCCTTTTGGAAAGGAGACACCACCCCTATGGAGGATGGGTCTGGGCAGAGGAGGGAAGAATATCCCAGGTTTTCCTGACGGGGTTGGGGTTGCACGTTTAAACCTGGCTGCACACGAAAAGCAGACACGCATCTGTTGCACCGCTTGAAGCCCAGCTCTAGTGAAGGGTGTCCCCCCCCAAACACACACAAACACACACACACACACAAACACACACACACACACTTCCCAAGGCAAGGAAACCACAAAGGGAACGCTGCTGCTCGCATCCCCCAGACCTTAAGACAGTGGCTTAGCCAGAGGGAGGGAGCACCTCATCTCACACCGGGAGGCACACGCTGTAATTAAAATCACAGACACGGCGAAGGCAAAAGCAACCCCGTTCTCCGCTGGTCCCACCCGCTCGCGGATTTAACCAGCTTCCCTAAGCAAGACCCGGGTGAAACAGAGAGAAAGAAAATAAGTTAGCACGCTTTACGCCTTCCGAAATATCCATGCGGGGCTGGTGCACGCTCAAGATAAGTCCCTAGAAGGCTGCGAGCGGTTTCATCGGCTGTAAAAAATCCCCTTGCCGCTGTTCCTTGTCCCCCCAGCAGAAGCAGAGCATCCCCCGGCTGTCCCCGGGGTCCCGGGCCAAACCTCCCCTCTCCGCACCGCTCCCCCCCCCCCCGACCTGGGAAGCCTGAGACCCCCAAACCCTCGCATCCCAAGCATCGCATCCCCGTGCCGGAGGGAAGCCATGAAAAAAATAATAAAAAAAAATCAGGTGCGTTTCCAGCGAGCTCTTTGGCCAGGCATCAGGGCTGGAAAGCAAAGGGGAGCAGAGACGGGGTGGAAGTTTTACGGGAGAGGAGCACGGCCACCCGTTTTCCACCTGGTCCCTTCTACTCAGGTGAGACCTGCGGGTCCCACACCCGAATCCGGCACGGCAAACGCTCCAGTCCTTCCCAGTACGGGGAGCAGACGGGGCCCCAGGAGGAGGGTTTTCCTCCGGGCTGGGGATGGAGCAGCCACATGCAACCGCTACAAACCCAAACAGCACTGAGCCCTGCTGGGGCTGAGCAAGTGGGTTTGTTTATCTGGGAGGAACTCATCTGCTGCCGGAGTATTATATTTCCACCAAAAAAAAAGCCGTGTGCGGCCCGCTGTTTAGATCACTTCTCCCTGTCTACAGCATTTAAGGGCATATGTCTGATGAACGAAGAGCATCAATACGCAGGGTTCGGTTGCAGCACACACACGCACGGAGGAGGGAGGGTTATCGGCGCTGACTCCGCAGCCGGGATTTGGGCAAACTCTCCGGCACCTTGCACGAAGGGAAAGGACGGGTTGGGGGGGGTCCCCCCTTCCCTCCTAGGTGTTCCCCGCCGGGGGTGGCCCCTGTCCCCATCCTACCGGTCACCCGGGAGGGGCTGCTCCTCCCCGGGAAAAAAAAGGCTTTGCCTCCAACCCCGTCCAGCTGCAACCTCTTCGGGAGCAGGAAAAGTTTGCAAATGCTTCCAGCCCTTCGCCCGAAGAAAAAAAAAAAAAATCCACACACACACATACACACACACCCCCCCCGGAGAGGAGGAAAATCCGCAGCCGCGGATGGCCGGAGGTGATGAGGGACAGGCTGCCACGCTGGAGCCGCTACCTCCGGGGAGAAAAGTTGAGCCTTGTGCATGGAGAAGAAGCCATCGGGGACTCGGGGGGGGACACACACCAGGCACCACGTCCCCTCCGCTGCTACCCCCCCAACAGCATCCTCCCAAACCGACCCCCCCCCCGGCTCAAGCCGCTGTCCGCGGGGGCCCCCGCCGCCCACCCCCGACCCCCTCCCCGCCGCCCGGGGGTGGGCAGAAAGCAAGGGGAGGAGGGGGGGGCATCTCCCAGGGCCCCCCCAAATCCTGCCAGGTGCGGAGGGCAGGGACCGCTGACTCCGGGGCATCCTCCGGGGCATCTCCCGCTGCCCGGGCGGGGGGCTCCTTACCTGGGCAGGCTCCTCGCTTGCTTTGGGTGGGTTTTGGTGTATATATATATATATATATATATAAAAATTTTTTTTTCTCCTCTCCTTTCCCCCCACTTCAGTCTTCAGAGCAGGCGCCGCATTGACACTGCAGATGGTCTCTGTGTGTGTGTGTGTGTGTGTGTGTGTGTGTGTGTGTGTGTGTCTCTCCCTCCAATCCCAAATACTCCACGGAGGCGGAACACGGAGCCCCTCTCTCTGCACTGGGCAAACCGTGTCTGGCTCGCCCAGAGCCGAGGGGGGGTGGAAAGGGAGGGGGGGGAGAACCGCAGCTCCAGTTTTCACTCCCCCCC
>NW_010973187.1:17659264-17677243 GCF_000737465.1 Haliaeetus leucocephalus | reverse complement strand
GCCCGGCTCCGCGGCGCTGAGTGCCCGCCGGGGAGGGCTCGCACTGCGGCTGTCTCGCCAGCCCTTCCTCCCCAGCCTTCCTCTCCAATGGTGGCTGCGGGAAAGGGTTTTGACACCCAGGCTCTTTTCGCCAAAAAAAAAACCAACCCAAACCCAACAACCCACAGACACACGCACACACACGCACCCCCCCCCTCCTTCTCTTCCAAAAAAAAAAAAAAAAAAGCCGGAGAGGTGTGGAAGTGAGGTGGGAACGCGAGCCCAGCACGCCGGGGAGGGACAATAATAATAATAATTTTTAAAAATAAAAACGCCAATAAAAATCCCTTTCTGTTTTTTCTTTTTTTTTTTTTTTTTTTGCAGGGAGAGTGGCCAGTCGCTTCTCCTTTCGCCAGCCCACCCACCTCTGGGAGAGGGGAGAAGGCGGAGGGGCGCAGGTTGTCCCTGGAGGGGGGACCCCCAAGCCGCTTTTCGTCGTCCTAAAGTTTGCAGGGGATGGGGATGGGGACGGGGACAGGGACGGGAGCGGGGCCACCGCTCTCCCACGGCTGCAACTCCGGCTGCCTTGATTTCTCCTCCGGGTGCCTTCCCTCGCTCCTACTCACTACTGACACCTAGGATCTCTCCAGCCTGATTGGGCTAATTGGGAAATGTCGCTGCCCACCCCCCCCCCCCCCCCAAAAAAAAAAAGAGAAAAAAAAATAATAACCAACCTCAAGGAATCAAACGCATCTCTCTGGCTCCCTCCAGCACCTTCCCCAGAAAAGCCCTTCCCGGCATCGCGGCTCTGGCTGGCATCTGCCTCCCTCTTCGCTCTCCGGTGTGTGCCCCGCTGCTCTCCTCCGGCCAGGACAGACCGCGGAGGGGAACGGATCAGAGCGGGCGAAGGGAGGCTCAGAGGAAGATCAGTCTCTCAGCTTGGGTGAGCAGTAATCCTAGAGAGCGACCGCAAGCTGCTCTGCCTGCCGGGTCTTCAGTTAATTCCTGGCAGCCGCAAGAATAATAGTATTTTTTTTAAAAAAACCCACCTCTTAGCGCTTACTGCCTGAGTTTTGTGTCCAGCAAGCTGCCGGCCTGGCTGCCCCACGAAGCAGACCCCACTCTACAAGTTCATTCCCCCCCCAGCCGTGCAGAGACCTGAACTCCTCTCTGCAGATAATAGCAGGGCTCTCCTGGAGCCGAAAGCAGAGCTGGCGGCAGATGGTGGGAAGGAAAGCGGGGTTCTAAGGGCGTCGATAGCAGCACGTAGCAACAGGGCTGCCTCCCCGGACAGATCGGGGAGCCCCGATGCCGCGAGGATGGGCGCCTCGCGAAGGTCTAGGGAAGAGGGGATGCGAAGGGGAAGCGACTGGCGAGACCTTCTCTGCTTTCGGAGGTGTTGGCCGTGCTCACGTCAGGGCTGGGAGGTGAAAACCCTGGGGGTGATCCCGCAGCTTCCCCCCTACCCCGTAAAAGATGAAGGCATCCGGCAGGGATGCAGGGGGTGGCTGGTAAAAGGGGGTCCCACCGCTGGCGGCGAGCAATAGCCATGATCAGAGGCAGGGATCGCCTCTCGGGAGGTACGCTGCGCAGCAGGACTCCCCCTCCTCCCCACAGCCTCTACCATTCACAGAAATCAGGCTTAATCCAAGCTTTGTATTTTTAATTATCTTAAATTTATGCCACAAGACACGGGGGCTGGGGGCTGTCTATTTGCATCCTCCGAGATATTTATTTTTAAACAATATCATGTTTTCCTTAAAACAAGTTTTATCTCTCTGGCGCGTGCCTGTGTGCACGTGTGTGTTTTGCCTGAGCTCTGGTTTACATTTCCTGATGGATGGATGGGGATTCAGAGCCCTTTTTTTTTAAGGTGGTGCATAAAATGTATTTATTATTCTTTATCTCCTGCCTTTTGCAAGGAGGCATTTGTTTTCATTCAGAGAAATGAATACTATGTGAAGCCTGAAGAGTAATAACACAGCAAAATGACAACAGAAGAGCGAGACAGAAATCTGAGAGATACAATGGCAGGTTAGTAACCTCTAAAGATCACTGCTGTTGTGAGCAGTACAGTATTATTTAATGTCCAGTCTGGCTTGCAGCTCCATTTAATAAAACATATGAAAATCTCTCGGAAATTTGGTCTTGCATTTAAAAGCGGGCTGTTCTGCTAAAAAGGGATAATCTGGATACGCTGAGATTACTTCCCGCTATCTGGCGGGGAGGAAGAAATTAATAAGAATTCTTTCTGCTTCTTAAGACAATGGCATGAGTCAATATATCCCTGCACTGTTTGGGTTCATAAAGGAGTGAGTGACAAATGAGACTTTATTTATAGGCCTTTTCATGAACTAGGCAGTGGGGGCGGAAAAGGGTTAGGGCTGGAAAACCCAAATGACCTCCCCTGACCTGTGAATAACTGCAGTAAAAGGGCCCAAGGACAAGGAGGGCTCAGGCTCACCCTGTTGTCATCAAGTGGATATTTTGCCCCTGGCCACAGTGCCAGCAGAGATCATGGGTCCCACCGGAGAGACACTGGGGACCCCCATTGCCCCACTCCCGGGGGAAAACCCACTGGGTCTTAGCACCGAACAGCACTAAAGCTGCTCTCAGCATCAGCTGGGAAGAGGCAAAATCACGCTGTCTCCACCCAGACAACCTCCCATGCCTGATTTCTGCCCCCCTGCCCCAAAACACTCCTTTTGGTCCCCACTGCTTGTGAAGTCCTGGATGCCAACAGCACAGCCGCAGCCCTCTGCGGTTCCCCCGTGCCGGCAAGTGGGTCAGCATCCTTTCGTTTTGTGCCTTGTTATCCGAGCTACACACAGGGGTCACGTCCAACAACACCCAAAGAGCAGAAAACACCTATTTTTCCGAGGACGTACATCAGTACGCTTTAAGACTCAACAGCCCCCAGTGACAAAGCAGGGGAGCCAATTAAAAAAAAAAAAGAAAAAAGGAAAAAAGAAAGAAAAAAGGGTACTGTAAGAGGTTCGGGGGGGGGGGGCTTTTTTGGTCTTGTTTTCTTTTCTCCCGCGCCATTTTACAAGTTTGTTAAACCAACATGGTATTTAAGTTGCGAAAGCCCGAGCTGCTTGTTAGAGCTCCGGGCTTGTGCCGAGCGCAGGCACCGCTAAAAACCTACATCGCAGCGCCATCTGCAGCGACCGCGCTTGGTGGCAGCTCTGGAAAGCCCTAAAACTGGGTGAAATCCTAAAAACAAAACAAACCAAAACAAAAACCACCAGGGAGAGGGCTGCTGGCTTACGAACTTGTTCCTCCAGGTCTCTTTTTCACCGTCTTCTGCCCTCCAGTCTTTCAGGTGTTGGAAGTTTAAACAACTTGCCCTGCTCTGCTGACATCTGAAAGAAAATTGGCCTCTCCTGGGTAGCTGTCACCGTCCCTGCCGCTGACAAAGGATGTCTTTATCATGCTTTTGGAGGGTGGAAAAATTCATTGCAAGCTGTTTTAAAAGTGGTCCAGGGCTCTGCATTGTCACTCCTGACATCCCGGGGTGAGCTCTGCCCCTAAGGGCAGTTTTCAGTCTGGGTGCTGGCTGCTGGGGTTGTTGCACTATCAGATTTTTGGCAGTTTTACCAGCCACAGGAAGGGTCATGTTGATAGAAAATGAGACAAAAATGCTCCAAAAAAAACTGCAAGAGAAGAAGAAGTTTGCAGGGGAGAGCGGGACTGTGTCACTTGGTTACCAGCCACTACCTTCCCTTCGGGTTGCAGCATCTTTGCAACCAATTTCTAATGATGGGTAGAGAAAAAGCCCTTGAAGGGATCCGTCCAAGCCATCCTCCATTTGTGCTTTGTCCAGCACGTCTTTGGAGTCTCAGGAGTCTGCACATTGGTTTATCTGGGAAACCCGGGGTGTCCTGGCACGGAGCGGAGCTGTGCAAGGTGCCCTTTCTCCTCTGCCACTGATTTGCTGCACAGCTTCTGGCAACTCCCTTAACTTCCCTGCCAGTCCTTGCAGGTGTACTTTTTTTGGCAGATTTCTTAGTAGGACATTTATTAAATTACATTTGCATCAGTTATCTAATGTCTCCCCCATCTCCTAGCCCTTTAGCAGCTACAATGCAGTGTCAACCAGAGGTGAGGCTTGCTTTCATTTTTTTTACCACTTGTTTGGATGGCTTTTGAGGGAAGCAAAATCTTCTTTCACACTGTCCCAGGGAACAAACCCAGCAACCGGCAGGAGCCACAGACCTGCAGGGTCTGACTGATCCCTCTCTTGGCTTTATTGCCAGGGCTCCTTCCCATTGGTATATACTCCGGTCTGTGTTAGCATCTGGCTTTAGACACTAGGTCACCAACCCCCAGTGAGTTACAGGAATCTTTCCAGAGTTATTTAGCCCAAATTTCCCCTCTCTGTTGTAATTTCAATACCCTTACCCCGCTTCCCATTCCCTCTTCTCTGTCCCCCTGCTCCAATTCATCCCTCCATGTCTCTACCTTGCCAGCAAGGTTCCACTGCCAGGTAGAGCCTGTCCTTCCAAGCAGACTCAGGCATGAGCTACATGCTCATTCCATATCCCCTGCCCACCCAGAGGGGATTTATGATATACTCAGGCCACCAGCATCATCTGCACATCTTCCCAACCCATCCACCCTCTCCCCGTCCCAGCCTCCCCCCGCCACCTCAGGAGCCGTCCCTCCACTCACCCCCTGCCCTCCCCCTTGAAATTCCCCCAAGAACAATTTTTCTCCTTCTCCCTTCAAATATTTGTCGACCATTATCGCCGCCGGTCACACCCAGGCTGTCATTTGTCCAAACAAAACAGAAGGGGGACGGCTGCAGAAGAGGGGCAGATGGACAGAGGCAGGGTGAAATGAGAGCCAGGGGAGCAGTCAGGCCATAATGATAAGGAGAGTATAAAACACAGGCTGGGGCTGTCGAATTAAATGAGGGGACGCCTGAGAGGGGCTACTTCAAGCCGCAGGAGACGAGCGAAAGGGAATAATATGGAAGCAGGCAGGTGGAGCGATAAGATACAACCAGAGAAAGTCGGACAAATTCATTGTTTTTTTCATTTTGGAGGACAATGCAAGTGAGAAGAGCAATCAATCCCTGCTCGGGAGGGCTGGAGAGCACCGGGGGGGAGATAAGGAGCGGGGAGGTTTCGCAGGTGGAGGGATGAGATGGAGAAATGGGTAGGGAGGCAGAGGAAAGCGGGCCAGGGACATGCAGGAGGAGCTGGAGACTGTCTGGAAGGAGAGAGAGGAAGGCTGGCTGCCAACACTGGAGACACACGGCTTTGAAAGGGGCTGCTGGATTTGGCTAAGGAGAAGCAACACTCAAATCAGAAGAAATCCAAAGGGAAATAGGACAGCCTAAAGAAGGGAAGGGCCTAATCCAGAGATTAGGGCTTTAATGTGGGATTTGAGAGCCCGGGTCAGACTCGCTGCTGTGATGCAGCTCCTGGGTGATGCTCCAGTGGGTACCACAAATGCAGGAGAGAGGGTAGGAGCCAGCCTGGACCTGCAGGGATTTTCCCGGGAAGACCCAGAACTGCCCAGTCCTTGCAATTGGTAATAAGCCTGGAAGGGCGTTTCGGGAAGTTTGCCTCCCTCGGATAGCAGGAAAAGAAATACATATATACTTTATATACTTTACAGCCTACCAAACCTCTCAGCTAATTGTGGATGTCAGTCGCGGCTACTTCTGAATTGGAGGTATTTATAAAGCCTCTTTCCTACGTAGCTTTGGCATTTTCCTCACTCAGAGAACATCTACCCAGCCACCTGCTTCCGCAAAACTTTTAGGAACAAAATCATCTCACTGCCTGTCAAACATGGATGAAACTGCCCCAAATCACCAGCAGATAGCACGGTGGCAAAAGGTTTGTTTTGTTAGAACACCAGGCCAAAAGAAACACCAGAAAAAGAAGCAAACCAAACACAACCTTCATGATTTTTTTGTTGCAACTCATGGTTTTTAAGGCAATCGCATGGAAATGGGCGGGAGGGAGAGGGGGGAAGGCTAGCCCATATCTTTTAGCATGTGGGATTGGCAGCACACAGAGTTACCCACTTAGTGAACGTGGGAGACAGAGAGGGGGAGAAGCATAAGCTCATCTAGGGATGTTGCGGGAACCCCGGTGAAGAATAGCTATTCTTACATGTCAGCTTCATCACCATGGTATCAGAAAGGAAGAACAGAAGGAGAAATGACAGAAAACGGGGGGGGAGTGGAGCAGGGTGGCTGAAGAAAGAGAAACAGGAAGGGGAAAGCGAAAGCCATTTCTCCAATGAACAATATCACTTGTTAAAGAGTTGGTACGTGGTCACTCCGGTACCCTGGGTTTACAAACGGAATGATGCTGCTAGGCCCTTTATACAGCATGCCTTAAAATGCTCCCGTAATCACAGGAGCGTGTACTTTCTGTAATGCTGAAGCTGGTTGTATTCAACCAGTCCTTCCTAAAAGCTTAAAAAAAAAAAAAAATATGCATGTATAAAAACAGGACAGCTGCCTTCTCCACTTTGTTTACTGGTAGGATCTATACAAAACAGCATTGACTTGCTTTCTTGTGCTGGGTGGATTCATCTGTGGTGAAAACAGACTGTGCTGGAGGGTAGCTTTGAAGAGCTGTGACCCCTCTGCAGGGCTATAAACTGATGGTGCGGCACCTCAATAGTACAAATACTAATTTTTTTTCTTCTAAACCCAATTTTTTTTACTTACTTCCACCTCTGAGTGTACACAAATTGTCAAGCAGATCAGGATAATGGTCTGTGAAGACTGAAATTCAGCCTTCGACCATAGCCACTGAGGATGCTTGGAGTCACATCCCCACACGCATAAGCAAAATCTGGGACAAGAGGCTTCCCCTCTATAGAGGAACACCCTCATACTTTCCATGTTACTGCTATGGATGTTCCCATCACCAGTGCTTATTTTGTTTCTGAATTAGGCCAAGATCTCCACCTCTCTGCTTTCTCCACTTCCCACCTTCACGGAGAAGATCTCCTTCATTAAGGTACAGCAAAAAGGGGCACAACTGAATTTCTTGCATCCCTGTTTATTTCGGTTACCCTCCACATGCTCCTTTCAGAAGTCTGTTTATCCCAAATTCCTCCCATGTTTTGGATCACCTGCAACACCTATTTCTTTCTCATTTCTCCTTCCACCCAGACAAAGCTCTCCAGATGCAGGAGCTATCTCACGCTGTGAAGTTGCTCAGCACTTCAGTCAAGGCCTTTGAATAAAATGACCCAACATTATCTCTTTAAACCCGTGTCATTTTGTACAGCTTCTGGCACCGATGTCTCCATTAGGGCCTTCGAATTAAATAGCTCCACTCCATCTCTTTGAAGCCATTTGACTTCTCACCCAGGCAACTTGGCAGCAGCATCCCTCCCCTCCTCCTAACACCTTTTGTGCAAATCTGCACCAAAGAAACAAAAAACTGCTGGAGGTGTAAGCTGGCCACGCATGTTGTAACCCTTTATTATCTGAGGACCCCCACTCAAACGTACAGAGAGATAATGTTAATGGAGTCATGCATTTTGTCTGATCTGGAGCTGTCTCTGAAAGATAAATGCCAAAGCAAAGCAGAAGCATTTAATAAAAAATAAACCACCTCAACTTGTTGTGTATTTTTTTTTTTTTCTCCTCCTAAAGAAGCAAAGCTTGGTGCTGTCACGGCATATTATTTTGCCTGCATTATCTCTGTTATTTCTAAATAATTCCATTTAGTGCTGGTGATGGGTAGGAGGGCTGAGATACAAAATCAAATTAATTAGAGTGACCCAACAAACTTGTATTTGCATTGTGAGATTCAACATGGCAGCAAATCTAGCAGAGAATAAATTGCATTCAAATTAATTTAAGGAAAATAATTTGGGGCATATCAGGTTTATTTAGGATCAATTTTAATAAGCTAAAATAAAGTCAAGGCAGTGGGTGATACCATCAGCCAGTCAAAAGCCAACTTTGATAGAGGTTTATACAGCTGAATGACAGTTACTTTCGAAGCCATCATTAGAAAAGCTGCTTTTTGGAGTGGCTCAGACAATTAAAAGAGCACCTCAATTACAGCTGCTGGAAATATTAGTAATGAATAAATTATCCAGTAGGTTTGACACTCCCTTCCTTCACATCATTTCCAAATAATTAAATTCCTTGCCACATTTTGAGACATTGTATTAAATTCACCTGCAGCAGAGGATCAGCGAAAGAGGTGAGCCCTGCTTCATCCATTCGACTGGTGCAAAGGCAAGTGTTGCATGCTCTGATAGACCAGGCACCGGGTTTTGGGGGGTTCCAAAACAGGGTTACGTTTTGCAAGTGTTTTCCTGGCATGTCCCTGACCCAGTGTTCTTCCAACAGGCTAGATATGCTGCATGTGGAAAGAGACTTTTTACAAGGGCATGTAGTGATAGGACAAGGCGTAATGGCTTTGAACTGAAAGAGGGCAGATTTAGATTAGAAGTAAGGAAGAAGTTCTTCACTGTGAGAGTGGTGAGACACTGGAACAGGTTGCCCATGGAAGCTGTGGCTGCCCCATCCCTGGCAGTGTTCAAGGCCAGGTTGGATGGTGCTTGGAGCAACCTGGTCTGGTGGAAGGTGTCCCTGCCCATGGCAGGGGGGTTGGAACTAGATCATCTTTAAGGTCCCTTCCAACCCAAGCCATTCTATAATTCTATGATTCTATGATTCTATGCACACAGCAGGACCACATCCTGGAGGCATAAGTCTTCAAGCCCAGCGAGGATCTATGCATGTTTGCCCATCTCCCACGTGCAGCCCAGAACATCAGGAATAGACTCATGGCAGGCTAAATCAACAGGAGAGGTTCAAGAGCATCAGACGGGCCTTAGCTGAAAGAGGTATGGCCATGGGGAGCCTCAGGTGTGTTCCTCATTGAGTATGGACTTACCCTGGATGCTCTGCATCCATGCTTTGCTCCAGCCCAGGGTCAGCTGTGCTTGCCAAGACTGGAAGCACTTTAGTACAGGAGCTCACTCCTGCATCACAGCAGAATGAATTCGATGAGCATCTTCTCTAGGGCAGCAGGTTTGGACCATGCAGGACTGCAGGCAGCATCACCAGCCCCAGAGATACCACATCCCTGGCTTTACCCACCACAGGAGTCATAGAATGGACCAGGATAAAGCCACACAACTCAAATTACATTTTAATCTGTCTACAGCTTCCCCCATGCTACACTTGCTGTACCAGGATGACAGAAATATAGTTTCCTCCAGGACACAAGCCCTAATCCTCAGAGGTTGTCCTGCCAGTACATTTTTATTGGCCTGATTTGAGTGTTGCTTTCACTCCCTCCCTATTATCATTTACATCATAGGAGATCAGCATCTGATGGCCAATATTTGGCGGTACCTGTCTCTTACCACTTCAGCCAAATGAGCATGAGATGATTGCAAATGGTACATGTCAGGCCATAAGACATTATATAAATTTAAAGGCCTCTCAGTGATTCATGGGTCTTTAATCAAGGGCTTTTAACATTTAATTAAAAAGCAACAGGACTTGTCCTTATTTCTGAAAAATCTATCTATGTTTGGGGGAATTAGACAACATGAAGCTCGATATATTCTGCATGTCCTGGGATCGTAGCCCTCTCTAGAGCAGAGGCAGAGAGGGTGGGCAACAGGAGAAATAAAATACATTTTTTTTCTTACAGCTTTAAGATCCTGCAGTAATTTAAGGTGATAAATCAACCCCCATTATTTTCAAGGAGCTTGAGAAACCATGAAAGACTCATCAGAGGATCACGCTAAAGATGCAACAGGCAGCATTTTGCAGAGAAAATGTACCACGCAGCAGAAAGAAGGGTCAAATGAAAAAGATGGTGACAGAGGCCAAGTCTGTCCCTGTCCTACTGCCCATCCCTCCCACGTCCCCTTGTGATGCTCCCCTGGCCGGTGGGAGAACACTCTCCAAATCCCTGCTGGGGCTGGGAAGAGAGAGGTTTTAGGTTTGGGACACCTACAAGATGGTCATCCCTAGCACCCTGCTGCAGATATCCCTCAGCCAACACTCAAGGGCTGTCATGCCTTGGATAAAATGTCTGAATATTCCCCAAAAGGCTAAAAAGGACATTTTTTTTTTTTTTAATATTGAGCATCAAAGGACGGTCTGAGGTGAGTATCTTAAAGATAAACATCTCCAGTTAAATGAGATGAATCCTACCCTGTGACTGATGTAGCAGAATAAAAACGACCCTGTGAGCTTCTTGCTGGGACACCTTGTTCACAGTTCCTGCTCAGTGAACATTTTGTGATTTCTAAAGAGCAGAAAAGCTTTGAAGGAAAGATGGAGAGTCTCTCCCCACACGCTGGTGTCCCTGCAGCTGGGCAGTCCATGAACTCAGGTCTCCCACAGTCACAGGCTGAAAAAGTACTTCTACCATTGCCAAAACAGCCCAGGAAGAAATTGCGTTATTTTTCCTCACAATTTTATTATATGCCTGAAATAAAACCAACTGCCAGTTTAATCTCATTTGTATGCCGTGTGGTGGAGATGGATCTGGGCATCGGGAGGGCTCAGCTTTGCTCTGGCAGGCTGGTGACCTTGAGGAGGGAGCATATCTCGACTCCCACTACTTCTCTTCTCAAGTTTGGACTTAGTTTTGGAGCTGTTTGCATCAAGGGCTGCATCTCATTATGTATGTGGGTGCTGCCTGGCATAACAGAGATGTGATCTTGGTTGTGGCCTCTGCAGCTCCTCTAGTACAAATAATAATTTCCATTCCATCTATTCTTTTGTTTGCTACTGATCTATATTAAACAGTTGGTGATTACTACATTTATGGGTGATTATTGCACTTACGCTGTGTTAAATCTAAATGTTTGTTTATCTTTATGTGGTCTCTGTGTATATGTTTGCATGGCTTTTTACTTTATGTATTGCAGAGTTCCTTAATTATAAAATCAATAAATTTTTTAAACTTATGACTTCTGCGTAGATAGAAACCCACACAACGTCCACGTCTGTATGCAACAATGATTCTTATCTTGAGCTTGTGGCAGTACACAAGCCTCAGCTACAGGAATCAACAGACTTTTTTTAGTTTGTTTGGTTTTGGGTTTTTTTTTTTTTGTGCTGGTAGCAATTAATTCTTTGTTAGCTTGGCTCATTCTCTGTTTCTCATCAAAACTTTCCTCTTGCAAGCTGTTCTTCTCAGGCAGACTCTCATCTCCCTGGAGGCTTGTTGACTTCGGTGAAGGTCAAGATCAGTGAAAAGTCACTGCCCAATGGTGCCTGGTGAGTCAAGGCTTGGGGGAGCGGAGTCAGACCCCAGCTCTGCCACCGTTGTCTCTTGAGTCACACCTACACCCCAGAGAAGTCCTGCAGGGAGTAGCTCCGTTACAGCTGCATTGGCTCTTTCTTCCACAACCTCGTGTCTTCTGGTGGCAATGCACTGCCGACAATAAATTCCAGACCTTGAGCAGTTCCAGGCTGACTACAGTAGGAAGCCTTTTCTCCAGGCATAAGACCAGGAGGTGGTTGGGAATATTTAGCACAGATTTACCAAGGGCAAGCCATGCCTGACTAACCCAATTGCTTTCAGTGATGGGTTGACTGGTTCTGTGGACAAGGGGAGAGCAAGGTATGTTGTTTTCTTCGCTTTAGTAAGGTCTTTAATGGGCTTTCCTACAGCTTTGCCATAGAGAAACAGGGGAGATGTGGAAGGAATGGGTAAACTACCTGAAAGTGGCTGAAAAACTGACTGAGCCTTTGGCCTCAATGATTAAGACTAATTGGTGACTAGTTACATACAGCGTTCCTCAGGGGTCAATACTATGTCCATCAGTGGCCTGGACAACAGGACAGAAAGCAACCTAGAAGTCTGCAGGTGACACCAAATTGGTGGGGCAAATTGAAGGACAAGGCTGCCATTTAAAGGGGCCTTGACAGGCTGGAGGAATGGGCCTACAGAAACCTCATGAAGTTCAACAAAGACAAATGCAAAATCCCGAATCTGGGACAACCCTTTGTATCGTGACATGCTGGGAACTGGCTGGCTGAAGGATATGCAGAAAAAAGATCTGGCTTCTTGTGGACAGCAAATTGAACTTATATTAGCTGTGTGCCCTTCAGCTGTTGAAGGCTAAGAACATTCTGGGCTGTATTAGCAAAAGCTTTGCCAGTTAGTCAAGAAAAGTGGTTATTCCCTCTACTGAGCACTCTGAGACAACATCTGGAGCACTGTGCCCAGCTTTGAATCCCCTAGTACAATACAAATATCAAATAAATGGAGGAAGTCTAATGGAGGGCTACCAAAATTGCAGAGGGCTGGGGCACTCAACATACCAGGAGAGGTGGAGAGCTGCATTTCTTCTGAAATGAAGAGAAGACAAATGACAGATCTAATTGCTGCCTCCCCCTACCCAAGGGGAGGTTGCAGGGAAAACGGAACCAGTCTCTTTTCATGGATCCACAGTGAAAGAACAAGAGGCAACAGTCACAAATGCAACAAGGAAATGTGCAGTTATGTGTAAGGAAAAAAATCTTCACAGAGTGAATGAGCATGGGGCAGGTGCCCAAAGGTTATTGAACGTCCATCATTGGAATTTTTCAACACTTGACTGGACAAGGTCCTGAGCAACCTGATCTAACTTTGGAGCTGTCCCTGCTTTGAACAGGGGTTGGACTGGAAGCCTGCAGAAATCCCTTTCAACCGAAGTTTCTCTGAACCTGCTGGAGGACATGCCGACTCAGACAGAGCCAGCTGAAGACTTTCTGCACCAGGGCTCAGTCTGTGGTGTAGGCACAGCTCCTGTCTCCCCATGGCTCGGTGGAGTCTGTCTCCTCCAGCTCATTAATAAAGATGCTAAATAGGATTGATCCCTGGTATTCTGCTGGTCACCAGCCTCCAGACAGAATGCAACGCCTTAACCATTGCCCTCCAAGTCCAGCCATTCAATCAGCCATGTACCCATCCAGTTGTCTACTCATCCAGCCTGTAATGTTCTAGCTTGTCCCCGAGCCATCATAAACTTCTTCCATTTCCACTGTTCTTAGTAAGGATTTCCACAGCCTTGTTTTCAAGCAGTGCAACAGCACAGCTGGTTTCTGCTTTGCTGGGGGGAACACAAGCATGTCATCAAAGCATATCCTGCAATGCCATACCTCGGATTATGTACTCAGAGAAAAGGAGCTTCTCTTTGCTCATGGTCCATGCAAGTGAAGAAGGTGAAGATATCCTGCTTGGGTCACCAGGGATGATTTTTACTCATATGCCATTCTGCAACCACCACCTTCTGAAGCAACCTACCAAGGAAGCCAAGACATAGCCTTGTGTCTTACTCTAGTGCAACAGCAGCAGCAATATTCAGGGGAAAGCAAGTTCATGAGCAAAAATGTGGCAGGACACAGTTCTGAAATGTCCACCAGGTTATGTGACTGTAGGAGGTAAAAGATATTTCTGCATTACCCTGTCCTATGAAGGAATTAGATTGAGCTGAGCATCAAAACCATCTCTCCATCATTCTGGGGACAAAACACACATTTGCTCGATTAAGGCTGTGCTGTTATTACTGCTTCGCCCTGGCTGTGCCTCAGTTTCCCTTATAGGGTTGTAGTAATATGGGAGCATGTTATAATCATCAGTATTTCTCCCATTACTAAGAGTCCTGAAGCTCCTCCAGACAATTAAAATCTGTGAATTGATAAATACGTCAGGAGATGCCCACTGCCCAGCACTTGTTGCTGCCTGTCGTTGATGAGGAGCTGCAAACCTCCCATGGAGGAAGGAGCTGTAGCCACTCAGGTAAACACAAGCTAATCAACAACCAGAATTAAAGAAGTGTAGTCAGGTGATGACCCCAATTTCTTTTATTCCAGGCTATATTTCTCAAGCAGCAGCTCACATCAGCTCTTATACTTTGTTTCTTTGCCACTTACATCTAATTAGGATCCGTGCTCACAAGGAGCAGAAGCTTCTGTAATTAAACTGAACCACAATGCTGGGAGTGAGCTGTAGGGAAGAGTTCGCTTACGTGGCTGAGTGTGGGAATTTTTGGCATGGCTGGAGGCCAGGGATTCGGTGGGAAATGACCACCGGGTCTCTCACTGTGGACAAAAAGCTGGTAGGAGTCCTAGAAATGCACGGCAATGGGGACACGCGCTCCTTTTCAAAGTGTTGCCCAAGGGACGGGTCTGGAGGAGAGTTGCTAGTGATGCCATGGCCAGGATTTCTGTAGTATCCCATGTGTGGGCTTAGCCAAACTGCTAGCCAGTGGCAAGCTCAGCATCTTTAGTTTTGCAATATTTTACCACTATTTTTCAGGGGGAAAGTGAGGAAGGAGGGAAAAGCTATGGTTGCACACATTAACTCTCCCTAAAAATGTGATATTTACCCCAGTATAAATGTATTCTATGCCAGTACAGAGATAATTAGTAATTACAATATGATGTTTGGGAATGTGCATATCTGAGATCAACCTGGACTATTGATTTATTTTTTAAAATCCCATCTTTAATCACACCAGTTCTACTCGTAGAAAATATTGACACAAACATGTTAAATCTCAGGCAGACTGGGGCAAGTGATTCATAAAATTGTTTAAAAAGGGAAGAGAAATCACCTAACTTAGCCAAAATTTATCTGGTACCAGTACACAGCCCTCACTCTATCCAGTGCCAACGTGAAGCTACCTTTTTCATGTTAAATCAGGAGCAGCAAGGGGTTATAATTGCTACACTTGGGTAAGAGGAAAACTGGCGAGAAGGAGTCCCAGATCCAATTGCAATTCTAAGGGAAACGTAGGAGCATAATTGAAGTCCAAAAGCAGCCTGTGGATGTAAGTCCCTTCTTGGAGCCGAAGCCAGCAAGTCAGGTGTTGCCGGGTCTCTGTGGCCCTGCGTGGTCAGAAATGTAATATTACAACTCATTGGAAAACCTCAATGGGTTGTAATTTTGTTACAGCATTAAAGCACACCAGTGGCGGAGGCATCCCAGGGACTGTGTAATTCGAAAAAGACACATTCTAGCAATGACTTTTTTTTTTCTTTGAAAGAAAAGCTGATCTTAATGGCTTCAATTATTTTTCATCCAGTCGCTGCCCTAGGATGATGTGGAGTTTCAAATATGGGCAGGAAATAATTTCAAAGGCAACATTAAATGTATGTTTGTGTACTAGAATATGTATAAATGCAGACCACAAGAAATAGGCTGTAAAGCATTGCATGGAGCTAATTTCACCGAGGGAGGGAAGGAGCCCACAAGTTCACTCGCACAGTTTATAAGGTCAGTGCAATTCTTCTCTGGGAGTCATTTGCTTCTAAATAACTGTTGCCTGATTATTTTTCTGAAGCAAATCCCACATCTTCCAGGTGGAAACTGATACCAGGCTAAAGGCTTGCCTGCATGTAGCCTGCCTTCCCTCATCCAGAGAAGAAATGTGGCCTCCTGAACATGAAACTAGAATCCAGGACCTCCAATATTCTTGGTACTGCAAGAAGTCAGAAGCTACAAGTGTTCTGGGTGATATTGGGAAAGGCATTTCCAGCTCCAGCCTGCCTCCTTCTGCGATAGCTGGAAGGAAATGGTTCACATAACTCAACCCACACTGTTTTAAGAAGTCAATCCAGGAAGATATTTGAGGTTTTGATAGTTTTCCAAAGGCAAGGAAGGGGTTTTTTAATTTTTTTTTTTTTTCCTAAATCTGGAAGACATCTCCTGGGACAGCAACATGACTTCCAAGCGAGCTCTTGAACCAATTATGCTTCATGCACTTTCAGATGACTTCCCTGCAAATTTTGAGGCTGCAGGCACTTTGCCAAAAAAAGCTGTATTATCTGCAACCCACAGCTCTGCCTGCGCTCCTCATAACCCAGAGCAGCAGACTCATATCCCAGCAATTTAGCCATGCTGAGGAAATTGGGACGTATCTGCACACACAGCAAAGCTGGTACCACCACTTGACCAAGCAGCAAATGCCCCTTATCTCCTGCTGGGGAGCTCCACCACTCTGACACAAGGAGACCACCATCCCTGGAGAGACGCTGCTGACAGATTGGCCAAATTAACAGATTCTCACGATAAGGTTTCTGCCCTGTGGAGATCTCATGAACAGTAACACAATGACTTAGAGGAACAGGGGATCCTGCTCCAGTACAGTCAAAGCTACACTAAAACTGAAATCTATGGTAATTTCAAACAACAGGCAGCTATTTTGGATACACATCCCAGCTGTTAAAATTCATAATTCCCTTTATATCCTAGAGAAGATGCTTACTGTATTTACCTAGGACAGAAAAAATGTTGATGGGACATTTAGCAGAGGGTCTCTGCAGTCGTTCAGTTGGCCTTAAATACAGTGGTCGTTATCCTTATGAGAGCTTCACAGGGATAAATCAGCCACATTGACTCTGAGGAATCATGCTAGATCCTAGGAGACTGGAAGAGGCACAGAAAAGATAGATGGCTTTGTGATTAAAACACTGCTTTACGTCAACTGGAAGAGCAATTCCTGCCACATCTTCCATTGCCGTCTCTCTGCAGATCAGATTCCAGGTTTTGTGCATTCAGACTACGAACTGCTAGAGAGCAGGGAGGGCAGTCATGTTTGCACACCTGCCAGAAGGGTGGAATGGCAATTCTGCTTGGCATACGTAAAATTTACTTCAATACGATGAATAATAGCAATTATTTGCTTTCTTCAGCCTTCTGGGGTTGGTAAAACCAGGAAATCTCTGGCAGCACTGGTGTTTTATGTACAAAGACTACAGGGGACCAATTTAGCCAGGCTCTGACTGAGGATGTTGCGTAGATTTGGGAACACGTGATAGAGATGAAGCTACAGCCCCTTTAGTCTGCTTGGGAACTGGTGCCTGCAGGAAAACAGGGAACTAGAACAGCAGAGCCCCTTGGGCCTGGAAATGGTCTTTTCCTGTATTTTAGCCTGTTGTGAACCAAAGCACCTGCCTTGTACTACACCAGAGTCCCCAGGACAGTCGGGTCTTCTTCTCCCTGGGTGAATCTCTGACAGCTCCCCTTGGGAGGCAAAGATGACCAGGATGGATCTCCCTGCTCTCTCTCATCTGAGGAGATCTGCACACAAGGGAAGTCTGTACTTCCTTCTATCTCATGTTTTTTTCCATTCCCTACATGTGCTGCTTGCTTGTGCCAAGCTAGTGGTGTAGTGAAGCTAGTAACTCACTGATGCATATTTATGAATGCCAGATAATATGTTAATGACACTTTGCAAACACATGTGATTTAAAAACCAAACCAAAACAAAACAAAAATAAAAAAATAAAACACCCCAGGCCACCTTGGTTTGGATTGTACCTTTCCCAGTCTCTCCAAGGAGGAGGTTTTGCCTTGATACAGGTTACTGCATGCCATCTCCTATTATGTCCACCCACCCCCATAGTTTGGTTCAGGCTTTTGACAATCACGACCTACTCGTAATTTCAGACAGGACATAGGTTTCTGCTCTGGCTGAACCTTTGTGCCTTGGGACTGGGTCTCCTGAGGCTGGCCATGCTACCCACGATGGTGGTGTACATCTGCAGAGTCCTCTTCGATAGGAACAATTCTTTGAGTACTCCCCAAATGGATTTGCAGATATACTGTCAGGACTGAATGCCAGGAAACAATGACTTTTTTTAAGCTCCATGGCTGAAATAAATACAACATAAAGAAATAAATAGAATAACAAAGAAATATTGTTTGGGGTGGATTTCACCAAAACTAATTCTTCTCAGACTCACCAAGTATTGGAAATAACCGAAACCAGCTAGGTGCACGTTGATCACAACAAGCTCTTCCCTTTCATCTCTGAATATCTTTAAGAAATGGTTTTTAATGTTGAGAAAGAAAGGCCATTCTCTCTTCTTGCACTCATACATGTCCAGCTAGGTAAGGTTGCTCACCTTGATGTTGGAAAAAGATCCTATGTGGGCATCCATGGACCATGTTAATTGGATTCGAAGCAGGGATTTAAACAAGGCTGTCTTGTCTTTCAGGGCAGGTCTACTGAAAGAGGGAAGATAAGGCGGGGGGGGGG